>NC_080586.1:82357681-82624792 GCF_029962835.1 Magnolia sinica
CATAACGGTGGGCCCCAGAAAGATTTCAATGGTGGACACTCTCATTCCTACTATTCCTTGTGGTTTAGCATGATTGAATTTTGTATCAACCTGATTTTTGTGATGACATCCTAAAATGGAATGGTGCAACCAATGGAGTGGATGTCACATAAACATCACGGTGGGCCCCAACAAAGCCTTTGGTTGTATAAGAGAATCTCTGTGGCATTATTCGGATTTACAGGAATAGCACCAAAATCTCGCTTACAATTCTCAGACGACAACTTAATATTTTTCTATGCAAATCCAAATATGGTGGACCGGCTTCACATGGTCATCACATGCTAGAAGACAATGCTGAGGTTAAAGGTTAACTTAGCCAAGAGTGAAATGTTAGGAATCAAGATGCAGAATGAGGAGTTGGAACCGCTAACAGGAGTGTTTGGTTGTAAGATGAGATTGTTTCCCTCGACATATTTGGGCTTTGCCTTTGTGTATCGATAGACCTCCTAAGCATTTGTGAGACAAAGTTGTCGAAAGATTTGAAAGGAACCTATTGAGGTGGAAAAGTTTATATTTGTCGTTGGGAGGCTGGATAACACTTGTTAAATCTGTGTTATCTAATATGCCCTTATACTTCATATCCCTTTAAAAATGTCCAAAATCAGTTCTAGCTTAGTTGGAGAGACTTAGAAGGGACTTTCTATAGCAAAGCTCGAAAGGCAAGGTTAAGTTTCATCTTTTGGTTTGGGAGGAGGTGTGCATGCTTAGTGTGCGTGTTCATGAATACAAGGATGGAGATGGGTGGATTAGAGACTCCTCTTTATAGAGCGTCTGGTTTGTGGCGAGGGGTGTTTGGTGTGAAAGCGAAACTAAGGACATAAGCTTCGTATTTGGTAACAAAGATCATATCAGGTCCTAGAAGGATGATTGGTCGATGGAGGTCCCCTTGATGGTTGAATTCCCAAGTTTGGCGAGGCTAGCAATAGATGTGGACATATCAGTTGTGAATTATTGGGTAGCTAGTGGATCCTGGGGGATGTGGTCGCCTCCGCGTCGACGTAATTTGTCAAACGATGAGTATGAAGATTTTGTTTCTCCCCTTCAAAGAATTCACTTCTTTAGCCCGTCGAGTGGGTAACGAGATAGGATGGTGTGGCGTAAGGAAAGCTCAAGTTGTTTTATGGTTAGCTCCTTCTATAAGTTGCTCTGTAACCATTCAAGCAAGGGTTTTGAGTCCCAACAGCTATATTATGGCATTATCAGGCCCATCCAAAAGTAGCGTTCTTTCCATGGTTAATTGTAAGGAAAAGGGTATTGACCATCAACAATCTGCACAAAAGGAGAATGATGATCCCAAACATCTGCATTGTATGTACGCGTGAGCAACGCAGAGTCAATTGATCACTTGGTCATTGTCCTTTCAATAGGGGGGTTTGAGATTGTATCCTCTCTTCTTTCAAGGTGGAGTGGTTCATATCTACATCAACGTCTTAGTGAAGAAGTTTTTTGGAGGTGGGTCATGGGGTGTCTATTCGGAATCAAGCTCAAAGGGAATGGGGGGGTCTATTAGGAATCAAGCTCAAAGGGAATTGAAGTTGGTGCTCCTTGCAGCTCTATGATCTATGTGCGAATGGAAAGGAAAATGCATCAACAACAATAGTAATGATGTTTCTGTTGTTATGCGACGGGCAAAATCTCTTGTAGGCGAGTGGCTTCTTGTATTTCCAGTTTGAAATATTGCGTCTTGCTTTTTGCTTGTTAAGGTTGTAAGCTTCTGGGCACCAGCTCGACCGCATCTGAATTAAATTCCCTTTATCTTTCAAAAAAAAACTCTTTTTTTCCTAGGTCGTGAATATAAAGAACTAGGAAAGTAGATGTCAAATAATCTAAAACCCCCCAAGTGTCTTCCCAAAGGCGAATCCCATCTCTCCCTAAACAATCTTTCATGCCCCTTTTTCTATCTAGATTACATTATCAATTCAAGCAAGACTGAACTAGCACACTAGCAGGACTCACGCCCAGTTGATTTGACACCCTTTCTTAAAGTTCTTCTAGGATATATTTGTTTTCATCTCATCAAGATCATCATCATCTAAGCCTTCCTAACTAATCGGGGTCAACAACAACATTTTTTAAAAGGAAAAAACAACATAATTTTTTCGTCTCCCACCCACAAATCCACTATTAGTTGGGGTAAGGCTTTGATGATGGTGACGGTCTCTCACCCAAAAATGCTTTCTCTAAACTAGGAAAACATTTCCTTGATTGGCCCTCCCAAATCCCCCCTACAAAGGATAGCATGCACTTTGTGATAATAACTTTTCTCCACAATGTTTCAATGTTAAAAGCCACCACCATTTCCCATGCAATCTAAGCCCCCTTTCCATTTAGGCTTTTGGAAGTGATTTCGTCTACCACAATTACTTTCCAAAAGAAAATAGCTTTGAAGTTCCTCCAACTTTTTTTTTTCAAAATCTAACTCAAAATTATGAAGAGGCACATAAAGTAAATTAGAATGGGTTTGAGAAGGTAGATTTAATTAGAGTTCTAAATCCACTTCCACTTTGCAATTCCTTTAGATTCTTTTCACCATTGGATCCCAAAAAGAAAAGAATGCATTTAAGCACGTAGAAGAGCAAGATAGTCAAAAGGGAAAAACCACATTTGCACCCCATGTCAGCTGCAAGCTGGACAAGGACATCTTCCTCAAATACCAATACCAATTCCATGGAACTTATCCTAAGATTTGACTTTAGGCCTGAGAATGCTTCAAAGCACTATAAAACATCATGAAAATTACCAACTTGTTTATTCCTCCTTGGCATCACAAAAGGCAAGTGTTTTATCCACAAATTGAAGGTGCGAAATATGAATACCCGAATTTCTCACATTGAACTGCATGAAAACAATCTAGTAAGCCTTCTGCAACAATAGTAAAGAAAGGGGGAGAAAGAGGGTCACCAAGCTGAATTTCTCCAGACCTCTTGGAAAAAACCAACCGGCCTCCCATTTCACGAAGCCAAGAAAGGCGCCATGGTAATACATAACATCACCCCTCATATCTACCTTTCACCAAAGCCCATCCAATGAAACACGGTAAACCTTACATGGTATCCTAGTGGTAAATCCACAATAGATCTGAATCTGACCGAGTTTGTGAGACCACGAACCTATGACAAACTTTTTTATGTTCCAAGACTGGTATCAAGAAAGAGATTGTGAATCCCTAGCGTTGCTCCATCACAATTTCAGTGTTGGCTTTTTTACTGACAAATTTTTTCCCTTTTCGCTTCCAATTCCTCCACCCCGATTCCATCTTATCCAAATCCTAGATCAACAAACACATCATGGGTTTGTCCACTCCAAACCTATTTCCATTGCAACACTCAAGTGAATCAATGTTGCATATTTTAGCACTCAAAAAAACAGGCAACCTAACTACAGTTGCTTTAAGTCATACAATGTTTTTCTTTAAGAATGCAAGATATATTCCGTTGGGAAGGGGGAAAAAAAAAGACAAGAAAAAAGTTGTGCCATAAAGCATGTGTGCAAAAGCAGAACACCAAAACAAGTATAACTAATGACTTGGTATCAGCATCAAATTCTCTCATAAAAGCAGTAGTAACTGCAGCAGGACATCAAAAAGAATAGAATGTCCAAGTATCACAATCATGCGGCATTTTGGGAGAAGCTTACATGCTTTGCCATCCCAAAATCAGCCAGCTTAACACGCCCATTTGGGTCCACAAGAATGTTTGCACCTTTAATGTCCCTGTACAAGAAGTGAAGATTAACTAATACGCACTAGAATATAGGAGCAATAACAAGAGAATATTAACGATGAGCCTCACGTTACCAAATCAAGCCTACTAATTTGAAATGGAAACTTAGTAAGTATATCCACCTATGGACAGTATTCTTGGCATGCAAGTATGCAAGGCCTGAAAGGATTTGTTGGGTATAGCTCCGAATTGCCAGTTCTCCAAACTGCCCATACTCTTGAAGAAGCTTATGAATGGAACCACCAGATACATACTCCAGGTAGATATACAATTTGTCGTCTATCTGTTTGAGGATACAAATTCAATAAGAAGTCCATGAAAAGAAAATCAAAACAGATGTAAGCATCATCTTTCGAAAATAAAAAAAACAGGTGTAAGCATATATTATCATTCATTGACAATCATATCATCGCAATTCACATCATGTTACAGAAAATGAGAAATTTAATCATAAACGTTTTGCTTTTAAATCGAGCTGCCAGCAATGATAAACATTAATTCAACCCATATCAATATCCATTTGAATAGAGAGAGAGAGAGAGAGAGAGAGAGAGAGAGAGATCATCTGGAGTCTAATATGGATTTCTGGAGGTAGGGTGTTTAACTGCATACTCATGAACATGGCATCTTCTTCAGGCTCTTAAAAAAGATTGGGCAAGATTTATAGACACAAGGAAAAGGCAAACTATACGAGAGAGGAGTCTCAAACCACAAGAGATTGCAGACAAGCCAATTTTAGCAAGATCATCTGCCACAACATTCATGCCCCCACAGACATGAGAGGAGTCCAATATGGTCCTCTTCAGCTCTACTCTCCTCCACCCAGCACAAAAGACACCAGTGAATTGCTTCAGTTAAACTCGCCCATCTGATACCATTAGCCAAATCTCCTTCAATTTGAAGATGGGAAAACCCCATCTTCGAACTAACAGCCTATCATTCCAGAAGCTAACAGGTCACACCCAAATGTAACAAATCCATTGCGCCCCTTATAATGCCAGAGTCTGCAGTACTGCAAACCCTACATGAATGCTATCATGCAGCTTGTGGGCAAAGTCTTCTGCAGCATCCTGCTTACCGTACACATGGCAGACATGAGCAATGATCGGGACCATTGATGTCACAGATAAGCTGTAAGCCAAAGATCTTGGACACTCCTGACCATCCAATTGGAGTGAATTTTCTGGTTGAGTACGGACTGTTGCTCTATTTTGAGATATCCATTCCTTTTTCAGACAACTAATTGACAGCTACCACAGTCCAATCCCATTGCTTTGGGGATATGTGCCATCCACATGGTACCGGTAACCAGATCAACGGTCTAAATCACCACATATGCATGCCATGTTGCCACAAGGATGCAGCTGCAAGAACTGCGATTCAGGCAGCGAAGGCTCCCTGCTCACAGTATACATGGCAGACAGGAGCATTTGATCGGACCATTGATCTCATAGATGAGCTGTAGGCCAAAAATCTTGGACACTCTTGACCATCCAGTTGATGCAAACTTTCTGGTTAAATATGGACTGTCGCCACCCGTTCCTTTTTTAGACAACTGATTGAATAGCTACCACAGTCCAATCCCATTGCTTTGGGGATATGTGCTATCCACATGGTACTGGTAACCAGATAAACAGTCCTAATCACCACATATGCATGCCATGTAACCATAAGGATGCAGCTGTAAAGAACTGTGATTCAAACTGTGAAATAGCATTTATTAACCCTAATATATGAGAATCTTTTATGCTCAATACATCTCCTTATCATATTGATGGTAGAGCTTCCAGTATCTACTATATAGCAGCACAAACAACTAAATGTCATGCAAGACCTTTCCCTGAAAGTTTGAAACAATCTGATCTGTACAAAGGTGACATCATTGCAGTCACATAACACAGTGTTTCTATTGAGCTGCTTGGCCATGAGGAAAATAATGTTCGTAGATCTTTAATTATGCCCTTCCATGAAGAAATCATGATGAAAACAAGTCATAACTCCCAAAGGACTGTGCCAAACCCTCTCTTTTTTTTTCCTTCTTTCTTCTTCTTTTTTTCTTTTTTTTTTTTTTTTTGGGTGAAAGGATAATGAGAATCATTAAAAGTAGAGGATGGGAAGGGAATTCCCAATACAAAGAAAGGGGCACAAAGCCCCTCTAACAGCAAGCTCAACCACCAAAGGGTCAGATATGCTGATAGAGGGGTTCCCACAGTCAGGAATCTAATCTCTTTATGAATACAGTCCAAATCCCAATGGCCCATCCCCCTTGACCCGAGAAGAAATCTCCCTGCAAGGCATCTCCACCACCATGCAGAGATTGAGTCTAGAATTCATCGCTTGATTTTATCCATGAAGCCAAGAAAAATCACTCAGTGGAAGAATGAGATCTAGCCCAATTGATGTAAGTACAAAAAGTGCATGGATTTCTACATTATGCATTTACACAAGTCAAATGCCTAAGGGAGTCTTAACAGAAAAAATATAAATGAACATTCAAAAAATAAAAAAAATTTAAGATCAGAGAGAAATTTTGAGATTAAAGTCTAAGAACTTGCAGCTTGATTTTATCAATGAGGCCAAGAAAAATCACTAAGTGGAAGAAGTAGAACTAACCCAGTTAATATCAGTACAAAATATACATAAATTTCTGTGTTAAGTGCTAGCATCTACATTATGCATTTACAAAAGCCAAATGCCTAAGAGAATCTTATCAGAAAAGAATAAATGGATATTCAAGAAAAAACATACATTTCCAATAAATATTTTACAAATCATTAGCGACAGGGTTGGTTTACCATTGTCAGAGTAGCACTTCATCAATGCAGCACTAACTCTAACAGAAGCATCTTTTAGTTTGCTTGGCAATAAAAGCATGCTAACATCATCAACAGAATTATTCACAAGCCTAATCAACAAAATTTTCAATTTGCGAAGCACTTCATCAGTGCAGAACTAACTCTAACAAAAGCTTCTTTTGTTTGATTGGTAATAAAAGCATGGTAACATCATGGCAGCAAAATTTCAAATGGCAAAAGATAAAAGAAGAATTTTTTTTTTATTTTATAAAAATTCAAGAATAATCATAGGGAGAATACAATAATATACAAAAGGCAACAGCAATCTACAAAAGAAAAACTCATCGATTCTCATAAATCAGCACAACTATGCATACCGTCTCCGACCCATAATATTGCACTATATTTTGATGCCTCAAGCGACTCAAGAGAGCTATTTCCTGTCAGAACAAGCAGAGTAGAATAATAAAACTTATCAAAAAATGAAAATCAGAAATTGCATATTGAAGTAATAAAGAAGCCACAGTAAAAGAAGTTGCAAAGATATCAATATCACACTACCAGGACCATAAGCTTCGGATGAAAAGTTCAGAATAATTCTGTTAGAAAAGGAGTACCTGCATCAATTGCTTTGCACTTTCTTTTGACTTGGCATCATCAGAGAAGAGTGTAACCTCCTTCATTGCACACATTTCGCCACTTTCACTAAAACCAAAACAACAAAATAAGAAAAGAAATACACAACATGGCAACACCTTTAGGAGCATAGGCAATAGCACTCATGGACAACATGGTTTCTTGGCTTTATTATACTCCCATGTGGGAAATACTTGAATATTTTGGAAATGGCTTCTCCAAAGAAACTTTATATAGCATGGACAGAGAGTCAGAGACATTGTCTAGGCCTTTGATGCAGATATGGGGCCAAATACATGGCAGCATTGAAAATTAAGACTCCCCAACCCGACTGCAAAATATTTGGATAATAATATTATTTTTATTCACATATCATAATCATTTATATGTAAAGATTATAAGTGAAGAATAGTGTGATAATAACCCAAAAGACCAATTGTCTATGGATGAAAAGGGTAACCAAAATGAAACGTGTTAAACAATTAGGGGAAAAAATTCATCTTTGTATGAGCTGTATACGGGATTGTTGGGTGCACAGATATGGACAACCATTGGAGCAGCAAAATTTAAAGAAGTGCAGTCCCATGTTACATAGGAAAAACCAGAAATGAGCAGATCCAATCATAACAGCCATAACTGAGCACAGGACCTCTCCTCGGCCAAGGATTCGGAAAATAAAGGTAACGAGACCGCACACATCAGCTAAATCTCCAAATTGATGGTGAGAGACAAAAAAAGACAAATATGACCGGCAATCACAAGTATTTGACAAGGGTAACGTTTAAGGTATGTCTAGATGCATTATCAAATTGAATAGCCTTTATTAGTCTAATAAAGTGGCAATGTCCAAAAACAAAATTTATTAGTAATAACCAAATTGTAATATTTTTGTCAGTGCCAAATTGTAATTTAACAACAACAACAACAACACAAAAAACAAAAAACAAAAAAAAAAAAAGAATGATAATTCCCTACCTTTACCAGCCAATTTGAGAGTCTCAATTCCAAATTGAAATTACATTAATTGGGATGTGGAAAGGGGGCGGAAATGTTTGCAACTCAATCACTTATACATCTAAACACCATGTTTGGAAACCATGGATTCCATGCCAAACAATGGAAAAGGAAAAGGGTTTGTGACAATTTGTGTTAATTGAATGGCAAAGAAAAAGGTGAACTCCACCAAGAAATCATTACAATTTTCCATATTTTCGATTACTAGCACAAGAAACTAGGTGAATCATGTTAGAAGAATCTGAGATTTCCACTTGCTATCCAAACAAAAACTCAATATTGGATTCCATGTTTCAATAGTTCTCAAGAAAATCATCATTGCATAATGATTATTTTTCCTTTCTTTCCCCTTGGATTCCATGTATACAAACATGCCCTAAAGTGCAATCAAGAAGCAGTATTCTACAATGCTGACACCAAAAGATTTGTTTTGCATGCATCAAACTCCTCAAATGAGCTACAAGGTTGAGACGCACCTGTTAAAACCAACATAAACATGCCCGAATGTCCCCCTTCCTATGAGCTTTCCCTTCTTCCAGCGCGAACCAGGGCTTGTGGGATTCTCTGCCCTTCCAGGACTACGTGGAACTGAGGATGAGCTCGTCACCCCAGAATTTGATGGAGAAAAGGGAGAGGTATTACAGATTGTTAAGGGGGGAAGCGGCAACCGGTGGCTTTGTTGTTTCCCATCATCGGCCCAGCTTGTGGGGGATTCCGGCGTTGCCCCTCCAGCCCGTGGATGTAAAGGAGTGACAGCACCACTTTGTATTCTAGAGCTAGGTCCAGGACTTGTCATTCTAGGGCTAGGTATAGGAGAACACTCTGGGCTACCCCTGCTGTGCTGCCAAAATAACTGTCCTGACATATCCCCTCCCATTGAATTATGTCCAGAGTTATGGCCTGAACCTGGACTAGAGCATTGACCAGATCCGAGCAGCGCAACATCTGGGTAAGGCTTTGAGGCCCAAAAAGCAGAGCTCGCAATTTGCTCAGGGCAAACTGCCCTCATAGGACTTCTAGAAGGACTAGACATGGAACTGTCAGGAGCACTTCCTATTCCAAAAGCACCATACTGAGGAAGATTGGAAGTATGACCCCGTTTGGGGGATGAAGAGAGACTTTGGTTATTGAACAACAAATTAGCTGGCTTCAGAATCTCTCCTGAGTTCTTTCGGGTGATGTTAGGATATTGATCCTTATGCAGCACGCTACAACACAGAAAGGAAAAAAAAATTCTGTTAGGGCTGAGTCAAAAACTCAAAAAATTAACATGCAAAAAATAAAAATGTAATGATTTAAGATAACCGTATTGTGACCCCCTACAAGCAGCAACGTAGGAGAAATGATGGTGTCTCAATGCATCAGGTCATGCACAGTGTGATGAAGCACTAAATTCCATACATGCGGGTCATGTGATCAAGTGACCCAAACCTTTGATCTGATGTGGCCCACCATGCATGGGGATGCACCAAAAGTCTCCCAGACTGGAAGATCCCAGCCCTTTGATGTCTAGCCTATAAATAGACAGTTGAGAAAAAATACAACTGGTTACTGGTCAAAGGGAGCCAAAGGATGTCACTCCAAATCTGGAAGATAACTGAAGCAACTCCCATGATCAAAAGTGGGGTCATCAGATGTGAAATAGAACATTAGGACTATTCACAACCTAATGCATTGAAACCCAATAACTGTATAATACGCAAAGTCACAGCTCACCTAGAATGACTGTTTGCAACAGTTCTCCCAATTTCGTAGTCATTCCCCTGGGTACTAACAAGACGAGGATCAACTGGATCATCACTATCATTGGAGCAGTCACTAGAAAGAGAAGCAGTAGCCAAATCCCCATCAATGTCCGTAGCATCTGGCCTGTTCAAGCTATGATCTCGTTTTGGAAGGGGCAAAAACAATGTCGGTTTGACGCGTTTCTCCAGTGCAGGTCTTGAAATGCTAATTCCAGAGGCTGTGCGTGCAATGTTTGCAGGGTGCGCCCCAGGAAGCGGAAGCGGTTGAGCATGTGGCCTCTCTGCAAAACTTAGACAGCGTGATACCTGCTTAGATGGTGATGACGACCTTGACTCGGCTCGGGATAGAGAACCCTTCTCTGAGGCTACACCTATGTCATTACTATGTCTCCGAGACCCTCCTGGTCTCACACTTCCCTTCTCTTCAGATGGAGATTTGAATTTACGGTGTAATGTATCAATGAAATTCTCCTTGCTCGTCTTCTTTTTTACTTCTTTCGACGAAGACTTCCCCCACCATGAAGGCATGTTTCAAATGTAAACAAATTACAGAAAATGATGGCCGAATTATTCCAACTTTATTTCATGCCCACTTCATATGTTTCACTGACTTAATGGTTGCCACCTCGACAAAAAAAGGGAACCTCCATGTGGCAATGGCTAGTGTTGTGGAACATAATCAAGCAGTTCATGCAAGTCCATTCAGAATACAGTGCTTGATACAAGAACCTGAACAAATAGCTGTGTCACACATTTTTTAACCACTATCAAAATAAAACACTAGCCAACCCCAACTTGATGAGAGAAAGCCTAAGATGATGATAATAGCATGATCTCCCTCACTAAAAAATAGCTTAGGCCAGCATAAATCTGGAGCTGGAACTTGAAACTGGCATGCATATCTTAAATTTTGCAAGTCATCAAGTATAAACAGTGTGGTAGTGACAATTATTCATAAAAAAGAAATTAAAAAGAACTCAATCCAAGTAGAACAAATATTAGGAACATTGAGATACCTGTGATTTTCAAATTAAACGGGCTTTATAATATTCTTTAAGCTTTCCAAAGCAGACCGAAACAGCAAATGAGGGTCTTGTATCAAAAAATTCAACAGTTATTTTACATTACATCAGGGTTGTAAGCACCACAAAGCTGGAGTATTTTGCATTATGAGCAAGAGATTGTTTGATCAGTCAATTCAATAACATATGCATCCAGTAATAATCATCTAGGAAATATTCAAAAATAAACTAACTATATACTGCAGTGAATACTCAAACCATGCAGTCCAACCCACATGACCCCTCTTTTACATGCGTACCATTCAAGGATCCACCACACCTGAAATCCAATTTGTGTGTAACCAATAACTGGTAAAAATGAAAATCAAGCCATAAATTGTACACAGTGAGGTAAAATGGTAACTTGGCAGTATGCCATATCAACTACTTATCCCTCAATCATTTTCAGCTAGGGTTAATATTATTATGTTTTGAAAGATGAGAAGATTGCATTAAGAAAAGAGAGAGAAAAAAAAACCAAAAACAACAAAAAACAAACAAAAAACAATAGCGGCTGCTGAGAAAGCAGCCCACAGGCTACACGCCCAAAAAATAGAAATCCGGACCCGACAAATCTTTAACATTCAGAGCCCATTCAATGATAAGACGCTTAGCAAAAGACGCGACGAGACCAGCCGAATTGGAAAGGTTTCTAAAGCATCTGTTGTTTCTTTCCCTCCACACAGACCACCACACTGCGAGAACCGTCATTCTCCAGATAGTTGATTTCATTTTTCCTAAATACGTCCCATGCCACGCAAGAAGGAACTGATTTGCCTCTTCCGGAAAGCACCAGCAAATGTTAAAAGCTTTCATAAACTCAGCCCAGATGGAGTAGACAAACTGACAGTGCAGCAGAAGATGATCCACTGACTCTTCCGATTGCATGCAGCATAAGCATATATTCGGGATTATCATACCTTTCTTCTTGAGGTTGTCGATAGTCAGAATTTTCTTTTTCCCCACCAGCCATCCAAACGCAAGGATTTTGGGAGGGGCCTCATAAGCAATTTTCTTTTTCCCCGCCAGCACCAGCTAGGGTTAATATAGTATGTCATATGACAAAAATACTTTCTCATGAATTAAAAGGACACTCTATAGAAATGTAATGAACTCAAATGATGAAGAGTAAGAGAGCACATGCACAAAGGAACTCAGGACACTTCATGAAGGCCATCAAGGTGGAAGACACAAGTCATGGAAAGCAGATCCAATGGTAAAAATCACCAAGAAATCTAAGAGCTATGGAGGGGTTTTTTTTTTTTTCTTTAGTTACTCCAATGAGTTACCAACACAAGTGCACAGTTCTACGGGTTGAAAGGATGGTGTGCCTTCTAAATTCTAATAGTGAGACATTCAAGCTCCTAATGCATTATAATTAACTAATATTAACATAAAAACATACAGCGTGGTTACTTGCTACATGTACTGATGTGCATGAGTATATCCATCTTTTGTCCCATTTCAAAGGAACATAAATCATGGTTACCTAATATTGCTGACAAAGAAAACTCAATCTCAGTACACGCAATGAACCAAATGCACAGTATACCTCTCCAACCATTTATCCAGACTTGTAGATCTTTTATTCTTCTTTATGGTATCTTCTCAAGTTAATTCTTATGCACTCAATTTTCGATCATTTGCTGAGTCCACAGGTTCTCAAAACACATGAATTTACAAACATTCCATGGTCAAATCAACAGATAACACCATCATAATTCCATTTCACATACGAATAGCATCAAACAAAAGATATATGACATAACACCACATAAGATTCATGATATGACTTCTGCAAAAGTTGTGGATTATATAAAGACCTCGTATGATGCCCAACCCAACAAAACACCATTTTTCTTTTCAACCAACTAACATGACATTCTTCTTCCTGTTTTTGAAGATTCAGGTAACATGACATTCATGGCCCACCTTCTGATAATCGAAGCTGTTCGTCTAGCAGAAATGTCATGAGGAGAGCCATGCTTCAGTACCTTCTCCATCAGAGCTAATCCTTGTATCCAATCGGCAGCTTGCAAAATGGATTTTTTTTTTTTTTGAGGGATAATGGAATTTTATTAAAGGCCCGCCAGAAAATGGAACGGGAAATGAATGCAAAAGGTTGTAAGCAAGCATGGGGTAGTTGTGCCCAATCAGAAGGATCATCTGGTTTGGGGAGGTTTTCTGGGCATCCACCATCCATGATGGGACCCATCACATGAACCGTAACCAAAATGTGGGCCAACATGTATCGTTGATGTCCCAATCAAATTACTCGTCAAGTATTCCATATCCCCTTTTAAATAGATTAGTGAGTGCAACGCACATGGGAGAGAGGCAGTCGTTTGCAAGATCCAAGAGATAGCTTAAGGTTGTAAAAGGCAGTTACTCAATACTCAGGCAAATTGTAAGGGTTGATGCTCGGGCACTCTAGAATTGTACACATGGTATGCATTAGCTCGATCAAACCATTCAAGTTGTTAAATGAAATTAGACAGGTTAGTCTCCAAATTTTAGATTAATTTAATGCAGTAAGAAATTATTTGTTGAAGCTAAACCATAGATTATTTTCATTTGACCAGTCATTAAATATCCAACAATCAGCCCATTAGAATATAAAATCAATATATTTTTTAATCAAAATCCATCTGAATCTAGAGCCAAGATTTCAGGGTTAAACTTCATTTTCTTGTCTTCAAAGTGTATAATTTTTAGTGCCTGTGTATCATCAATTACTTACTCTACCAAACTATCAAACTTTTTTCTCCTCGTAAAAAGGTGAGAGAATAGTTGAACCCAAGGTCGGTCTAACTGAACCTTCTTTATACCCCTAAATACCCTTCTGTTTGCTTTAAAAAATAATAATAATAATAACCTTTATCCCTTAAATAAAGCAAAGCTTTATCTCATCCAAAAATTAATTCTGTAGGCAAAATTTTCCATAGACACTCGCATTTTGTATAGCAGAGACTACAATGGCAATTATAACCTCAATGGCCCCAAACCAAATTGTTACACCATAAAACTCTATAACATCGGTATATAGTGGCCATTTTTCTCTAGGACCCATTTGAGTAGGGGACCTAAAAAAATCAGCTTTAAGTGCCAGGCCCGTGTAAGGTAGGGGCATTTTCACACCGAGCTCGAGTGGGGATGCCTGTGGGATGCAAGGGCACACTCGGGGTGGGCGGCCCATGTGAGGTGGGTGGCTCGTGTGTGGCAGGTGGCTCGTGTGAGTCGGCACCCATGTGATTTGGGGCCCACGAGGGGGGTTCGGCCGAGGTCCTAACCCATGCAATGTGGGGCCTGGGCTATGAGATAAAGGGATTAATTCGTCGTTCATTTTCAGTTCGAGCTTTTAGAGCAAGTGGTTAATTGTCCTGCATCAAATTGGTATCAGAGCGGGAGGTCTCGCGTTCAAAACTCCTCATCGGAGGTGACTCCAAATCCCAACCCGTCTGACTTGAGCATCCCTCTTGGGTTTATCAGAAATTCAGAAATTGAACAGAAACTAACTTGCAATCATTTCAGCACCCACTTCTTCATCTTCACGAGCAAGGCATTCCATATATTACACATTACTCAATTTTTGACATAGTTAATTAAACAGATTAAAGAAGACCAACCATCAACATAAAAGAGTCCTTGGATCCTTCTAGGTGTTTTATTTATTTATTTGGGGGGGGGAGGCAACACCAGTTCAATTCCTATCCAAGTAGCAGGCACAGGTTCTAGTGTGGCACAATGCAAGATCTGAGCCATTCATCAACAAGGCCCCACCGTGTATGTGCACTGGCCCAAAAGTAGGCCAGTCTGTTCACTGCGTGCTCAATGCATGCATGGAAAGCACGGGCAGCTAAAAAAAATTATCTACCGTACACAGGTGACGCCCTGATGATAGGAATGGCCTATTATCTACCATGGACCTACAAGATCCAGGTCATTCGTCAGCTGGACCTCAGTGCGTGCACTCTTAGCATGAAAACCAAACCGCTTCCTCTTTATCAGGTGGGCAGCAACTGCACATTAAAAAAAAAAAAATAAATGCCCGTTTGGATGGGGAATGACGGACTGTTCAAATTCAATGTAAAAGAGCAGCCCATCCAATGAATGGACGGCACTGGTATTCAACCCAAGGCACAAGCACAGCAGGGCCCAGCTGAGGAACTGCCCAGATCTCACACGCTCGCACATATCCACACGAGCACGACTCCACTCCTACCCGCATCCCTCAACCAAAAATTCCAATCTCTCATCACAGATCTACGCATTAATGAGCAATCCACCCAACAAAAAAATCACCAAAAATCAGAAGAAAAAAATGATGAACGAACAAAATCAAATCAAACTCACCTCAGAATCTCCGAACCTTAAGCGAGGAACTCTGGGCAACGACGGGCGGCAAACCGCAATTTCCCGCAAACCAGAGCACCAGGCGACGCCGTCTTCTACAAAAGCCCCCCGGCAGTGTGCGTGCCGTCCGTACGGCCGGGAGTTGGGGATCTGTACGGGTCTTGCGAGCTCGTGAATGAGAAAGAGGCAGAAACCCTAGAAAAAGAAAGGGAGGGGAGAAATGGAGAAGAGACAGAGAGTGAGAAGAGGAGATGGGATTTGCAGGGAATTTTGAGAATTGTGTAGGGTTAGTTTTGGAACGAAGGAGAGGAGAAAAGGGATTGAAGAAACAAGAAAAAGGAAGAAGAAGAGAGAGAGAGTGGAGTGTTTGTTTTGTCTGTGCTTGAAAGAAATGGAGTCGTCTGAGTGTGGATTTTAATATTTATCTAATATAATATATAGAGAAATGCTCTAGTACTTTGCGAGATGACTGAAGTTACAGTGCTCCTAGTTGCATTGGAGCACTTAAAGAGTCCGATTCATTGATATGGGCTGTTCATTAGGTTCATTTCACATTTCATAGGATATCCATCTGATAATCTCATCCATCTGATCAATTGCATTTAATATTTACGGTCAGGATTGTTTACATGAAATAGGTCCAATCAGCGATTTGTTAGGGACCATAGCGACTTGCTTATGACCGTAAAGGCGAAGTACTTCCCATCCAATTCATTGCTTTGAAAAGGGCTGATTGAAAAAACCACAAAAAAAAAAAAAAAAAATAATAGACCACATTGAGGGCGACTTCGGTCAAGTAGAAAGGGGCAGATGGGGTTCAACCCCGCTAAGACCTAGCTAAAGTCAGACGGTCATGTCAGGGGCTAAGGCCCCACCATGATGTATATCCAAGCCTTTTATTTACTTTGAAAGATCATGTTAAGGCACTAGCCAAAAAAGTAGGTGGTTCAAAGGCTCAAGTAGACCACACCATACGAAGCAGCATCAATTGAACTCCTATTGAAAAATGAAAACTTAACAGGACTCACGGTTTTGTTTATATGCCATCTAACTTGCTCATAAAATCCCGTAAACTTATCAAAAGCCAAAATATAAATATCAACTTGATTCAAAACTTTCTTCTATGGTCTTAAAGAAGTTTTCAAGCATTCAATCCCAACTGCTTCTCTTAGTATGGTGGACTTCAACCATCAGACCATGTCTTAAAATAATTTACCAAAATAGATGGATAGCATGGGTACAACTTTTACAGCATTTTAAGCTCCGTAGGGCCTTTGATATGATTGTTCATCTCTAACTAGGTCTGGTGAAGATAGAACCCAATCCACACCCTTGGGTGAATAATACTAAGCTCTACTTCTATCAATCTATGACGCAGTACCATTTCATTGGTGCACGAGGAGCTTGACAAAGTGCCCACCAACATTCAAAAGGTAGTCAAAGAAAATCTGTAATAGACTATGTCTAATGAACTAATGAAATGATGCCACATCATAGTTAGATAGAAAACTGGTACTACCCTGACTTAGATCGATTCTACTCCACATTTTGAGTCTTTGACATGGTTACTCATGAAATGTATTACCGACTTGATGGCAGTTTGGGTCAATGAATTTGACTGTCCAAGTGACCCAATTCTACTAAGTGCATTATAAGTTCAGTGCTCAAGGTGTACCAGATGCTTGGACAACCTAATCTATCCAAACTTCCGTTGACCTAACATAGAATTGATACCTAACATAGAATTGATAGAATACCATGCATGTATTACACCAATCGACTACCCTAGTAATTTTATCATTATCCGATGATGGAATGCAGGGATCATTTGCTTGAAAATAAGACCCATCAACAATTTGATCCATCTACTTGCTGGGACCGTTACAGATTGCCTTTTTTTTTTTTCTGTGAATAGCTCTTTTTGTTAGGCAATCCTAACAAAGGAACGGCAAGTTAAGGATGTATTTTTTATTATTATTATTATTATTTTCATCCAGTGAGTGTGATTTTTTATCCGCAGCCATAAAATGTGTTATGCGCTGGGTGGACAGCTCAGGTAAATGGATTTAATTTCTTAAGTGAACAGACATAGCTAGAAGGACGCAGATTTTCTATGAAAGCCTTTCGCATGAAGTTCTTGCACGATGATTAGGTGGGGCCCATTGTGATGGTTTTGTGAAATCTACCCCATCAATCTGGATTTCGAGCTTATTTTAGAAAATAAGACCAAAAGTGATGTGGATCCATAACTCAAGTGGGTCACACGAGGGGGGAAATTGGAAAAGGAAATTCCTACTATTGAAACCTTCTTGGGCTCCACCTTGATGCTTATATGCCATCCAAACTGCTTATAAGGCCAATACCACTGGGATGAAGTGAAAACACAAGAAAAAAAAGCCTGGTACGAAACTTTTATGGTCATAAGATTGTTTCAACGGTGCTCACCGAATGCCCACTATTTCCTCTCGTGTGGCCCACTTGAGTTTTTGATACACCTCTTGCGTGTACTAAAATGAGTTTGAAAAATGGATTGACAGGTGGATTTCTCACAAACATCAGTAGGCCCCACCCCGTATCCTTGTGCAAGAACTTCAAACACCACAACTCCAATAATAGTCACTGGAGCTTTTGTCGAGCCATTCCCCAATGCTCTAAAGAGCATTTTTCAGTTATATGACAATGGTTGCATGAGGTTAACTTGGACAGTCTAAATTGATTTGAAATGTCAGTTCCACACATTTCAAAAGCTACCATACAAGGATAAGATTGAGTGGATGATCAGATCCATCCCTGATGTGGCCTTTCTTACTGTAGGCATCCTGTTTTCAACCGGTAGACAGGATTGATGGTATGGCATGACAAAAGTGATACTTCAAAATCAAAATCAATCCATGATGGCAACCATCAAACGGATGGACCGTGTTGTTGATTCAATCTATTTTTACACAAATTATCTTGACCGTCTATATTAGAGGACATTGGTCTGGTGGTTCAAATCGTCACATCAAAACACCATTATGTACTGTAAAAAAAGGCCGACACCATTGCATGCTACTAAGTTGTAGCAGTCCATTAGCTGCCCAATACGACATTTTCTAAAAACCAAGGCCCACTGCACCTTGGTTAAGATTGTCACAATGGTCTATAAAAACTTAAATGCAACTGAGAGCAGTATAGCTTATAATTGTCTTGGGAGTTAGAGCTGGGCATGGGATGATTCGACTTGGCAAACTCAACTCGCTCGACTTGCTCAAACCCAACTTGATCTAAACTAAGTGGGCGAGTCAATTCAAATCAAGTAGACTTTGCTGAATCAAGTAGACTTTGCTCAATCCGATTTTAAGCCGAGTCGAATTCAGGTCACCTAGTAAATCAACTGGATAAATCCAGTTCGATACTGAGTCAACTTAATTCAAAGCCCGACTTGTATATATATATGGGAAAAGGTTTTATAAGGTTGAGCTCATGGGAACTCTCCATGAGGGCGAGTTGTGTTGGGCCCACCACGATGTATGTTGAATATCTACCCCATCAGTCAAATGCACCATTCGTATAGACGGTCACACACACACACACACACACACACACACACACACACACACACACACTCTCAGATTTAACGTTTCATATCAAGATGCCATGAGGCTGATAAAGAGGCTGCAATTCTAACAGGTGCGCCTAGTTTTTGAGTTGTGATTTTAGCCTGTAGGTACCTGCCGCATATGACCCGACTCGATATCTATGATTGGGTCAGACTCGGTCCGAGGTAGTTAAGGCCAAACTCGGACTCGGATTTGGTCAGGGATGCCCAGGTCAAGTCTATTTCGAAAATGAGTCAAGTAAGGTCAGCCCGAACACGGTCCGGCTCCACTCGATGCACATCTCCAAACAAAACGGGAGCATTAGTAGGATGTAATGTTAGTATGTACGAAAAATGATACTCTTCGCGACTGGAGCACAGCCAGTTATACTGCTCTTAGCCGCGCTGGGATACTCAAACAGTCCAATTTACCGATCATGGCTGTCCATTGGGTCCATAAGATATTAAATGGGCTACCTTGTAAAAATCACCTTAATAGGATTATACTAGCCATACATTCTCTGATCTTTGAAATGGACTGCTAGGATCGTTTGCAGAGAAACTAAGCATTGACATCCATTCACTGGAATTATTTTGAGTTGCTTTTTTTCAACGGTATCTTTGGGTTGCTCATGTGATTCCAAATAGTCGCATTTTTTTATAGAAAATGCTTGAAAAATGAATAGCCGTGGAAACGAAGGCCAGCGTATGGACTGCTTGAATCATCTGATCAAGTTTCATGTTGTGGCCATCAAGGAACAGTCCATATGGGTCGAATGAACTGTCCAATGTCAAGATGGTTATAGTAATCCTGGTTGACACCATTCCAGGTTGGCACATGCACCAAATCCACACCGTCTATAAGGTACACAACCCATTTTTGTCGGTAAATCCAAAAATCAAGTTGATTCAACGCTCAGGTTGGCCACCCAAAAAATAATCTAAGTCCCCTGAATTCAAGTGGTATGGCCCACATGGCTTCTAGAATGTTGTGATTTTTGGTTAATTATTTCATCCTGATGAAGCACATTAGCTGTATGGATTGGATGGCATATAAACAGTGCAGTGGGCCTTGCACGTGACTAACGGTAGGCATCCCATTCCAACTGTTTCCTATGGTGTGTCCCATTTGAGAGTTGGGTCATCATGATTTTTGAGATATAAGGTAAACACAGGACAACGAACCTGATGGACGGGGCAGATTTTATGAAAATTTCACCCTTGTGGCCCACAGTTACTCATCTTAGTTTTAAAAAGAGGTGCAGTGGGCCTACGTGCACATGTTGCTCAATCCAATCAATTGACCAGACAGTCCATTAGGTGCAGCACACGTCTCATAGGTTACCTAACAAAGATTGCACCAATACGAGAATGGCTTATGAAATGTCTATTCATTCTCCATGCCATGGATGGACAGGATGCTTCCATGGTCCAATGGGAGTGATTCTTTTAAAAAAACGACAAATAATCCTCATTGGCGATGCCGACCATCCATTTTACAAATCAGATGCTTAGAATTGTCTTATTGGCTTGAATCTTAAGTAGCATCCCTTGAAATGTATGTGCCACCCTATGGATAGAGACGATTGTACCATCCAACGAGTTCATCTCAACTCATTTGTGAGTTAGGATTGATCGCTGGTTGCCAATTACTGACCGTCCGATTAAATAGGCAATTTGAGATTAATTAGCTTTAGCAATTGCTACAACCGTCTATGACAAAAACAAAAATACAAATAAATAAATAATATTGAGAAATGTTCCATGTTCTATCAAAGAATGAAAGTTATATATAGTGCTCCCAGCAGTCTATTAGATTGATCCAAACCGTTCATTATTTGTAGAACACATTTCAATGGCTAACTTGTAAATATGAGGCTAATCTGATTATTAAATCCATGGTAGGTTATATCTTATTTTTGTAGCCATCCTTTTTTCACCAATGGATAGGATCGATGGTTAGGATTGTCTAATAGAAGTGGATATCTAGAATAATAGGAAATCCATGGTGGGAGCTACTAGATAGAGGGATTGAACGCTGGTTAGACCTATTTTATTACAAATGATCTTAACCATCCATTTTTGAAGCCACTGAACAAATAATTAAGAGCAGCATACGTGTGATATTTGCATGGTAGTGCATGCAACATATGCTGGACCTAACGGGCAGTCCAGATCAATCAACCCAGTTGTTTAAGTCTCAAAATTAAACTGCAGCAATATAACTTATGGTGAAGCTCTATGTGCCTGCCACAGTCTCCGTTGGAATTCTCCTTCATCACCTTACGGCCTGTTTGGGAGCGTGGATTTGTAACCTGTCGATTCGGAACCTCCAGGATTAGAAAGTCCCCTCGATTTGCAATCTTCTCAATGTGTTTGGTGCGCTGGAGTGTGAATCAACTTTAATCCAAAAGTACCTATCCATGGTATATTTACAGGGATTTGAATTTAATTACTCAATCAACTTTAATATTTTTAATTAATGAGATATGTTATTTTTGATACAATGATTGTGATAAGCCCGCCAAAATATATGCTTTGTCCGAAAATGATGAAATTCCAAGTCTCGACTAGGCCACAAGCACAAGATAATGTCTGAGTGACTAACCAACGATTTTTAATCGTTAATTTACATGGACAATGTTTGGACGGTGCTGGACAATATTTGGACGGTGTTAATTTACATAGACAATGTTTAGATGGTGTTGATCATCATTAGTGGGCCATGTGCCTAATAGAATAATAGTGTATAGTGACACAGATATTACACTTGCAACTATTGAAATGATTTTAGGTGTGATCCAAGCTTTCATTGTGCATTGCAAACCCCCTCAAAGAGGGGATTGGAAACTTCCTAAATTTGAAACCCCTAGTTACTTTATATTGCCAAACAACTGGGGATTTGAAACCCCTAGTTACTTTATGTTGCCAAACAACTGGGGATTTGAAACCCCCTCAAATCCCCTCCATTCCACAATGTCAAACGAGCCCTCAGGCTCGGGAGCAACAAAAATTTGAGCTAGTTCCAAAACTCAAAACTCAATGGGCTAAAGAATAGAAAACAGTAGTGATGGGAATATTAGTTGTTCAAACAATGTTTGAGTCCATGTGATATTCATATGCCAACCAACCTTGCTTTTTGTCATTAGAATAAACTAAAAACATAAATACTAGCATGATCTAAAACTTATGTGGCCTAATAGAGGTTTCAATTGTGGGTGTTTAATTCTCACACCATTTTTGGATTAACGAGCTAGCAAAACTGATGGACAGAGTGTTAAATTTCTATAACGTAGGTCTTATTGGTCAATAGTCAGAATTTCCATAAGAATTAGATAATGTGATCGAGAATACCAATGGACCCACAAAGTTGTGATTTCATCTAATATCATGTAAGATGGTGCGCTACAACTGTCACACACACATTATTCTAATGAACTCAGATCATCAAATTCATGTAGGGCTTAAAAAAGAAGAGTTTTGATGGATTTTAAACTCTTCAATTCTCCAAAGACTAGGAATTAAATCTATCATGAGGGTGTCCATGCCAAACACGAATTTAGTTCTATTTTATCGATTCCCATCTCTAATGCATTGTACGGTCCTTCAATTTCGCAAATATTAGCTTTACATAAAAAGAATGCCACATGGTTGGTGAAAGATACCCGCCTTGGTGACCCCATGCATGAAACCCATGGTTAGCATCCTCTCCTCACTGCTCCCCTTAGAAAGAACCACATGAGTTGTGATTGTAACTAATTTATATACTCAGGGCCCATAGCCAAACATAAAACCTAATGGGTGGAGTGGATTTAACATACAAAACTGGTGAGCACCACAGAACATGGATTTTTAGTGTTTCCACTATGGGCCCAACATATTCTACATCTAAAATAGTTGGGCTATCATTTTGTTATATGTAAAATCAACTCCATCCATTAGGTGAGAACCCTTACTTTCATAGTACCGTTAAAAGTGCTAGCCCGATGACAGACTTAAATAGGTCATACGAGGCCATACCAATGGAAACAACTAAAAGGTGCACCTAAAATTTATATATTCTAAAGGTGTGGCTCATTTGAGTTTTGAGTTAGGTTGATTTTTGTATTTTCTTTTTCATGGGAGTTGATGAAAGACATAACACAATGATAGCCACTCACATAAAAATACGCGTGTCAACCCATTTTCATTGTTTCTAGTAGTGTGGCCTACTTGAACGGTGAATCTAGCAGTTTTTTTTTTTTTTTTTACACCGGTATACTATCCAAAAAACCACCCAATGAAAGGAGAGGATGTCACAAATACCACATTTTTTATATATAAGTTGTTTCCATTGGTGTGGCCCATCTATGTTGGCCATGGGGCTAGTGCTTTAGAAGTACAGTAAAAGTAAGGGTTCTCACTTATCACCTAATGAAAACATACCTCAAGATGGACCCATAAAGATTTACTGTTGCATGCATGTTTAAAAGATGCGTTCTAAAAGAAACATGAATGAGAGGGGAAGTTGCCATAGAAAAGAGTGTGAGATTTTTTTAATAAAGAAAATAAAAAAAGAAATCTTTAATTTATTTATTTGTTACTTTTTTACTTTTTATCCCAAATTACTTCTTTAATCCAACGGCTAGTGATGGGTGACTGAAGCTTGAGCCTCAGTCGCAACTGAGGTGAAACAACCTCCTGTCCAAGTATCCCAAGGCAACTAAGAAAAGGAATATTGAAGGATGATGAATGTTTTTGTAGTTCTCAAGAGTAGTTAAACATGTAATCCGCAGCAACATCACAGCCCACCATTGGCACCAGAGCCATTCGACTACGGTGGCAAGACACGGATAATATGTTGTGTGAGACGTGGGCCATACAATCATGTAGCTAGCACATGACTACATGTGATATGGGGACCTTGTAATTGGGTGGTGCTCCTGTAATTGTGCCCCAACACTGACATAGAATATAGAATATAGTGTAAGAACTTTATAAGGTGGGCCTTATTGATCAATAGTCTGAATTATCTTATGGGTTGGACTGTATGTTTGGGTAAACCAGTGGACCCTACTTCAGTGTGATTTGCACAATGTGTTTGTGCAAGTATGCTTATGAGGTGGAATGCTATAACTACAATACACGGTGGTTGTTTGAAGACTACTAGGATGCCAACATGTGGAGCTGTGGGGAGAGAGTTGTGATGGGATTCAAACTCTTTGTACCTCAACTAATCTATAAAAGAAAGCTAAGTCTCCGATCCTATACCATAAGACATAAGTAAAAGTCTCATCGATTCTTTTTCTTCTTCTAGCAGTATATCTTTGGTATCAGACAGGTGTATCTTATTTCTCCTCTTGATCATCATGTTCAATGCACAGCTAAGTTCATGGGCCAATTCTGCATATTAGATTAGTCCCATATATAGAGCTCAATTTTAAATTTTTTTAATAATAAAAGAAAGAAAATTAAAATTATTACAATTTTATATTATAAAAGCTACATCATTTGTGGTAATTTATGGAAAATTACATTGACATCAATATAAAATTATAGAGGTAAGTGATCATTATCCATTTGTAGGACGACTGGAATTTAAAAAACAAATGAACCCAAAACTATTTACGTACTTTAATGGTACGTGTGCCTTGGTTCACCTATTTATCGGACCAGATTTTAGATATGAATGTCAGCGTGGCATACGCGCCATGGTTCGGCTAATCAATGATTCCTCATCCAAGGTGGCATTCCTCTTACAATTTCTTTGAAAAGGACCTCAAAAGCATATGAAAATGACCTACTTTGGACTAAGATTGGTGGACCTTTTTTTCTCAGCTTAACGTGGACCGTTGTTGATGTTCCATGTCATGTTTGATGTTTGATAGAATATATATCCGAACATATTGCAATATGATTGAATATGGTTTATCTTCAAATTATCTAGACTGTTTATATGATGGGTCCCACTTTGTATGGTGGATGCCAATTAGTGAAGGCTCCTGAGTTGGATCATTTCAACCCATTGATAATTGGCTTCTCTGGGTTTAAATATGGAAGGCTATCATAACCTTTTTTAATAATCAAATGAATAAAATATTCAGTCCAAGGGTTTTATTTTTATTTTTAATCCATCCATTCAATAGAAGCCCTATCATATAAATAGTCTAGGTCATCAAAGAGAATCAACATCCATTGGCTAATGTCTTGACGTTTTGTAATGTGACACTCGGGCTGTATTCTAGCAAACCTCTTCATGTTATCTAGCATGTGATGAATCAGGTGGATTAATGCATGCACCAACCAACCTGACCCGATTAGAAGATGGGTTTGAACAAGTTTTTAGGTTTCAAGTTGGGGTTCGGCAAGAAAATGTGGGTTCAGCTTGCTTGACCCACTGATCAATGATGTATCTCAAATGGGTTTACAATTTCTAATGACTATGAGCTTGCTTTTGAAGTAGGGGACCATAACTAATCGGGTCATGCTTAGCCGACCTTGACCCATGCTGAGCCCATTTGAAGGGCTCCATTTGATGGGCCTATGGATGCTCGAACCCTTGATCGAGTGTTGAAACTCCCGAGTGTCTACTACCACCGAAGCAAGAGTAAAGATCCTGCTTGGCCGACCTTGACCCATGCTGAGCCCATTTGAAGGGCTCCATTTGATGGGCACTTAAAAAAATAAGTTCATCTTATTTTAGTTAACAGTAATTAAGTATGAAGAATTATGGGTGTCATGGGAAAACTGAACTGACCTGCTACATTAGAGACATGTATTATGAGAGGAGATTAGGTTCATGTTGGCAAATAATCATCTGAACAGATTCCTCGAACCGCCAACGTATCGACCACATAGATGAGTCGAGTTGAGCTTTGATAGGAAACCCCAAAAAGTGAGTATGTATTATGAGAGGAGATTAGGTTCATGTTGGCAAATAATCATTTGAGCAGATTCCTCAAACCGCCAACGTATCAACCACATAGATGAGTCGAGTTGAGCTTCGATAGGAAACCCTAGAAAGTGAGCTCTAAGGAGAGACTCACCTGCCGAACTGAACTGCTCAAATTCAGAGCTTGATGATAAAACTTACAAGCTGAGCTTATCAAGTTGATTCCAACCTCGGACGAAGGATATCTGGAAATAATCTTGCATTATACAGTGCAAAGATAAATCTAAAGAGATCCTAATCGAAAATCACGTCGATTGAGATGGGATCAGGATCAGAGACATTCTCTAGAGAAGATCTCTACTCAAATTCGAATCCTCCAACATATCTAACGAGTCCCACTAAAATATACAAACAGCTTAAGCATCCTATAAATACAATCTAACTTGAGAGGAAGATATGCACAAAAACTTCAACTCAGGTCTTATTCTTATTATTAACCTACCCACTTAAATTAGGCATCAGAGAGTCTATGGCCAACACCAACACCTCGTGATCATTTACCTTTTTACTAGTGCAAGTATCAGAAGTGCCTACAAGTGCAGCCACAAACTTGTCAATGTTTGGATGATAACAATGGGTGTTGGCTGTTAAGATTATTTGTAACCCTCACAAAAAAATATATATAATCTCTAATATATACTTAGAGTTAATTAAAATACAATTCACTCATTTTTAAAAGTCTACCAAACAGACACTAAGATTACGTTATCTAAATCATCCGCAAACTTCACCTTTTGAATAAAATCTACTTTAAAAATCAAACCAATTGAATGCCGCTAAACATTTAATCTAAAGACATTACCCTGCCCTTCTCGAGGATTAAAAATTGGGCAATAGATTAGATAGCTATGATGATTCAATGTTTCCAACATATGTGCTCTATTATCACATGAAGAAATGGACTACAATTTTTTATTTTTTTTTAAATCAGCTCTTTTCTTGAACCATGAATCCATTGCATTGTACATAGAATAATCCAGGCATGCCGTCGTCAATCCTGACCATTTACACATTATGGTCAACACATTTCCTGCTTTTGAGATGCGGCCACCTTTCACAAAAGATATCAAAATGACAACCTTAAATTGCGGAACATAAAAAATATATTTTTATGGTTGCTACTAAAAGGCTAAGTTTTCCAAAGAGAGCTTCCTTGCTTTATATCTAATCTTTATACGTGGGGGCATGGTTGGTTTATTCAGTCCATTGATTTGATGGCTCTCAAACCTCACAAATTCAAATATCTTTATCTATCAAATCTGACATTTTCGCCGTTGAACATGAATTTTTAAATGCGTTTCTTCTTCTGAATTGTATTTATACGCCAACACGAAAAAAGTTAAAAAGTGATCAAATGAAGTGAATGGTTGGGCACGATTCATCCATAATGGGGCATCCAATCAATGGACACAGATTGCATGGTGACCTGTAGATGGGCACCACCTGATGCATGTGTTTTATTGATGCAGTCCATTCATTTTATCAGTTTATTTTAGGCCATGAGCCCAAAATTGAAGCATATTCAGAACTAAGGTGGACCACACCACCGGCAACAGCGGAGATCATGACTTTATATCATTTTGATCCAAAATTTTTGTGGCCCTTATAACCATTTCAACGGTGAGGATTCAATCCCCACTTTTTCCTCGGGGGAGGTCGACTTAAGTTATGGATATTCTTCAATTTTGGGCCTATGCCTAAAATGAGTTGAAAAATGGATGAAGGGCATGGATAAAACATATACATCATGGTGGACCCCACAGAGTCGGTGGTTGCAGATAAACCTAAAAGGGGCCCACCTGTACAGATTGGGTACCAAAGGAGGGTACTTGATCTCCACTAATAAATATTTTAAAAAGGCAATAAATGGATGGTTAGGATCACCTGTTTTAATGTATATGTATATGTCATGTAAGTGACCTACTAGTTGCAAAGTTGACACGTAAGATGCATGGGATATGCCATGGTCCAAAATCATACGAATTGAACGGTCTGGATCACGTGGACCTTGATATTTCCAGTAATCTTGACTTTTGGTTGAGGTGATCCCATCGTGGGTGGACCATGCCCCAATAATGTACGAGATCAGAAGATCCAACGATTCATATTTGGAGTTTTTGAAGGTTGAATAGGGACCGTTGCTGTATACTTTAAGGGTCTCCATGGGCAACAAAACGAAAGGTTGAGATTGTCTCATTCGGACATTCCATCCAATCTGTTGCAAAATACCCAATGGTCAAGATTACTAGTTTGGTCAAGATTACTAGTTTGTGGGTCCCACTCGTCAGAATTTGTAAAAAAAAAAAAAATGGACTGCCTAAATGCGTGCAATGACGCAAACAGCATATAGCATAATCTCCCAATCACGAAATTGAGTGGACTTTGTTTCGTTGAATGTGGACCGTTGCTGTCATTTACACGTCAAAGTCCAATGGTTAGGATTGACCCTTTTTGCATGGTCGCTCTCCAGCCAAAATGGGTCCCATTGATGAATGGTAAGATCCTTGTATGACATCACGAGATAATAAGTGGGGGCCATGTAATCTACTGTATCCCACCGTGGATGGACCATGCGCCATCAATCTCGTAAATTGGAAGATCCAACCATTAAGATTGGGATCATTGTTGTGGAAACAAAAACGAACGGTTCGGATCGTGTTGTCCAAGATATTTTCAGAAGACAGTTCTTCCACGGTCTGATTCAATGTACAAAGGGTCAAGATGACCGTACCGTGGACCGAACTTCTCAGAGTTGAAACCTGCGTGTAACCTTAATCAAGTTGAAGTCTAGCGGCTAAGATTGCCTAAACGAACGGTTCGGATTGTGTGAACTTTGGGCTCCTCTCATCCAAGTGGGCCACAACAAATAAATGGCAAGGTCACTCACGGTATATTTAATGGCACGTGTCCGGATGTCGTGCGTGTTTGTGATAAGTAGCGTAGTGCGCACGTTAGATGTCCGATTAAAGTAATCGGCGATATATAATTATACTGAGAAGGTCTCAATTCAACTGGTTGGACCATAATTTACTGTCCAACTAAATTGTAACTTCTAATTTATTTCGTTTGTTAAAATCCAACCCTTCCAATGTATTGAAGCTACTATAAGTCTCATATTTTTTTAAAAAATCAATGGCTATTCAATGATGATATTGGCCATATCCATTTAGGAAATCGACACCCATTGGTAAATAATAAATTATAAATGTCGTCCACATGATGGGTAGTATGGATGAAAGATTTTAAACATGATCCTCAGATGTTCTAGTCAATTAGATGGGTTGGATTTCGCATGAACATGATATATTGAAAGTTATTCACTAGATGGACGGTATCAGACGGTCCAAACGGTTGGACTTTGGACCTTCTCAATGATATGCCGAGACCTACTCAAAATGCGCTCGTGTGTCTCTACGCAATTGCATTAATTAATTAGGGAATGATAAATAACCCGCATGACACCCTAAATTGTAGTCTACGCGCAATTACCAGTCATCATACGTGGGGCCCACCCATTTTGATCAGATATGCCTATCCGGATGTACCCGCTATTGATGGATCAGGGCTTAAAATTTGGCAACAATGGAAGGTTCTGGTGGGCCACTTACTTGGATGAAGATCCATTACTTGGATGGTTATAGTTGGCTAATTGGTGAAATTTATTTAGTAGCAGTCGGAATGAACGGTTCTGATCATAGTTCTGACCATTAAAAGGGGCCCACACGACCTACAATTTCAGGTAGCCCAACTCCCTACCAAAAAACCGGTCCCTTTTTTGGCATCCTTCCCAAGCTACAAAAACTAGGTAATGGTTTCCTCCGTCTCCTTTGAAGTTGAGTGTTGCAGTGAAATGACCATTTTGCCATTCATAAAAAGCGGTGATTTAAATATCTATGAAAATAACGTTTTCTAAGCGGGACGTGGATTGTGTCCTACCCCGCCGGTCATTAGCCACGAACCGTCAGCTGTGTGGGCGGGCCTGCTTAATGTAACCGTTTATCCACGCCGTCCATCCTTTCTATCATATCATTTTAAGATATATACATAAAAATAACGTAGATCCAACGCTAAATTGAACCAATGTAACTTGCATTTAATGCTTTGTGTATTTAATACAACCCAAGCTTATCATTTAGTGTGGTCCACTTGAACGTTGGATATGACTCGTTTTTATGCAAATACCTTTAAATGATATGAGAGAAGGGATGGACGGCGTGGATAGACAAATACATCATGTTGGGCCCAACCACAGAACTGACCGTTCGTGGGTAGAGACGGACAGCGGTAGGACGTAATCCGCGTCCGCTACGCGTCTTCGCTGTCCTCGGCATATGCTTACATGGAAAAGGAGTGCCCCCGTCTGTCCCAAGCTCGGTACAGCTGGGGTTTATGAGGATTATCGTGATGTATGAGATCTATCCATACCATCCAACCATTTTTTCATACAATTTTGGATTACAAGCCTAAAAATGAACCAGAACTAAGGCTTAAGTGGACCGCATAGTGGGGATTAAAGGCATACCCCTGAAAGCTTCTTTGGGCCACAGGAGTTTTGGATTAAGCTGATATTTGTGTTTTCCCATCGTCCATGCCTTTATGAAATTATGAATAGGTTGGATGACAAATAAACATCACAATGAGATCTACTTAAGCCCTTAATCCGACTATTTTTTGACTCGTAATCTAAAATAATACGGCGAAATGGATGTACGGTGTGGATAAAAGCTATACATCATGGTGGCCCATCAAAGCCCCAGCCTATCCTGAGCTTGCAACAAGTGGGGCAGTACACACTTCCATTCAGTTTGTATGAGGCTGCCTCTTATGATTTCTCACGTGAAGTCTAATTTGGTTAGTACTTTGCATGTGCTGTTTCTTACCAGTGTTGCCTATATGAGAATCGGAAGAGGTATTTCGGTTTTAGAGCATTTCTATCATTGCATGGAAGAAAAGTGGGAGAGGTAAGTTTTGTATTTATATTTGTATTTATTTTTTTAAAAAGTAAAAAGTAAAAGTTTGCGTTGCTGCTCACCACGTGGACATAATTACACTAGAGAAATGTGTAAATTTTGTGCCATGCCTTTTTTTTTAAAAAAATTTAGTTTTAAACCTTTTGTATTGGCTCTTTTATTTGTCGCTTTATTTGTTTTTTGCATTACCTGCATTGATTGTGTGACATATGGACATTGCTTAAGGACACAAATTGCATTGTAGCTTTGCCATTGCCAAATTTTGTAGTGGCAATCAAAAGTAAGGCCCATTGTAATGTATATGTTTTATGTTGGTTCCAATAAAGAAATATAATAGAAAATAGAAAAGTATTTGAGGTAAAGAATAAAGAGAAATTGAATTGAAGAGTATAGGTAAATTATTGTCATTGTTTTAAAGGCAAATTTATCATCACAAAGTAGATTCAGTGCATCACTAGGCCTTAACAACTCCGTATTTGGGAAACAACAACTCTCTCCAATAATAGATAGCTAAGATCAAGTGCATGCATGATCATAACCAAACAAGCATGGGTTAACTCTTTTAATTTACCTACAAGAATGGTAGTAGAGAAGACGAAGAAACTAGGAGAATAGAGAAAAGAGATGAAGTTTTTGTACTTTAGGAATGGGAAACGAAAAACCCTTTTAAAGAGAGAAGGGGAGACAACCTGAATGCACGCACACCCATTGACACGTTAACGCATGAGAAGTAGCACATTTAATGATATTTCGATGCATGATAGCTCATTGACGCGTGGCAAACACCTATTCACATGTGGCACATGCATGTATGAGACGGTGTCTAGGTAGAGAAAAACAAAAAGTGCTCGAGTCAAAGACATCACACCACACCGCGCCGCACCTAATCTCACGTCACCATAATTACAATTGCATCTTGTACATGTGCGAAGCTCCCAAGAGTACTCTTGATTTCAAATACAAGCAACAAGGAAATAAAACTAATATAAAAACTTTCTAGCATTGCTTTCAATCCAATGCACAAAACCCCCACTAGAAACAAAATAGGATCATCAACTTTACAGGACAAAACAGGAAAAAGGCTAATGGGGAAATTTTATTTTATTTTTCTCCTTATTTTCATATACAAAAATTTCTAACATTTTATTCATGCCATTCATTCATTTTGCCAACTCAATTTAGAGCATGAGTTGGCAAAATTGAAGCATATCTAGGGCTCAAGAAGACTACGTAAGAAACCATAGGGATAATGATGTCCACCATTAAAAACTTACTAAGGCCCATGAAAATGTTTTATTTGTCATCCGACCTGTTCATAAGGTCACGTAAACTTTAATGAAGGGAAAACACATGTATCAACTCGATCCAAAAATCCTATGGCCCTTAAGAAATTCTCAACCGTTGTCAACTTAAGCTTTAAATATGCTTCAATTTTGGGATCATGGCTTTAAATGAGCTGCCAAAATAGATGGATAACATGAATAGAACACATACATAATGGTGGGGCCCACAAAGTCCTGCCACCACGGTGATCGGTGGTGCAAGGATCACCACACAATCTGCATCCCAGCTTAAGTGCTGTTTGGACACACCTCAGAAGGAGCGGCTTAGGCCTAAATCTTGTTTTGATTAAAAAATGTTATTAAATTTTTTTTTTTTTCGTTTAGATGCAGTTTGCATACTTCCATCCATCTCTTACTCAACAAAATAGGCATCACAATGCTTTCGACCAAAAAACTAGTCCAATTGATTTTTGCGAAGTCAATTAAAAAAGCAAGCTCGATCAAAAACCCCCTTGGGAAAAAGTGTGTCCAAACAAGCCCTAAGCTTTCAAGTGATCCAGTCTCTAATGCACGCACGCAGGATTTTTTTTTTTCTTCCAATAGAATGTTTGGTTAAAGACAAACATGACTCATAGCTACTGCATAGGGCTGTTAGGCTCCTGCATTAGTTTTACACTATATTTTTGTGACCCTTCAACCTTGCACAGGAAGTAATTATATGATAATCCTGTCCAACTAGACCACTGACCCAACTTTGGATGAAGCGCCAAAAAAAAGAAAAAAAAGAAAAAAAAAGAAGATTTAGAAGGTGATATTAACCATGTAATTTTCCCTTAAATTTGGCCCATTTGCTATTTTACTTCTAACATTCCATTTGATGGTCATCACTTGGTTGGTTAAGATTGCTTGGTCAGTGTTTTTAAGGTCTTTACCATTAGTGGTGTCAATGGGCTGGGCTCAGGCCTGAAAATTCAAATAGGCCAGCCCGATGGCCCAGACCCAAACCTACCTTGGACCCGACCCATTGACAGCCCTGTATGCCATATCTATAATGGGACTCAATCTTTTGAATGATTTGGATAGTCGTACATCAACACGTACGTGATGAGTATAAGTGACCACCCTTATTAAAATGGTGATAGACTATGACTCCAACTCAACAATAGAGGTGGCAATGGGCTAGGATAAGGCCCTGCTGGTGTTGGCCCTAACCAAGCCCTAATTTCACAAGCCATGGCCTTGGCCCTAATTGGGCTAAAAATGGCTCTGCTCCATCCAAAATGAATCCCACCATGTAAACGGTTTGACCATAAGAACATAAGCTCGAATCTAAAATTACTTTAAGCAACAAGCATACATTGAATGAGACCACTTACAAGCATATTCAATCATTCCATTCTTTTACATGACAGTGACCCACTTGATGCTTGGACTAGACCAACATGCCAAGTCGGACTATTCATCATTTACCTTGGCTGGACCCAGCTTGAACACCGGGGCAAGATTTCAAGCCTGGGCCTGGCCCCTAGGTCCAAGTTTAGGGCCCCAAGCCCTAGCCGTACAAGACTGTCCAACTTGGCCCACTGCCTCTCCTACTGGTTCTAGCCTGCCCCAGGCTGCCTTGGCCCTTACCCCAAGCACAGTTCCAATGGGTTGGGCAGGACCAAGGTTAGCCCTACAAGGAAAATATTTAGGTGACCAAGGTTTTTAGTAGGCCTGATTGATTTTTTTACGTGACCCAACATCTAATATTGCATGTTTAAACTATATATGAACATTGACTGTGAGCCATCAATAAGTGTCTTTAAACCATTACAATGGTGGCATACTCCACAATTAGCTCAGGCCATTTATCATTAACCTTAGTGTAGCTCACCCCTAGCATTGAGCCTAGATTTTATGCTCGGGCTTGACCCTTGGGCCAAGTTCAAGGGTCTAAACCCTGGCCTTACAGGGCCAGGTTATTAGGGCATCGTTGGGCAATTTAGCCCGTTGCCACCCCTACTAATTAATAATTAGTATTTAATACTTTATCCTTGACAAGGTGTTGAGACTCACTGTCAAACCTAATTTAATTATGATACTTAGTTATCAAGCAAGTTTTAGCTGGGTCGAATTAGGTAAATGTTTAGTTGGAAAATTTTCTTCTCTATATATACGGTGTTGTTAGCATCCTAAAATCAGGAGTTCTCTTTTATATAAAATTTAGCTACTACATATACAATATACGGAAAGGCTTATTCTTTCTTATAATTTTCATTCTTATTAATTTTTATCTACATTTTCTTAGTTTATTTTTTTTCTTTCTTTTTCTCAATGGATACTCAGATCCTCGTATTATTTTCTATGTGAGCCAACATATCGCATTGATGATATTAGAGTGAGGAGAACCAAAATATGCAAGGTGACTAAGGAAGCATGGTAGGCGCGAGGTATCAATCAATTCCACCCATATATTAGTGCCAGAGCAGATGACTTAAGTTTCAAAAAAATAAAATCCATGAGATCCGAATCTCAGGTGGACCACGCCATGTAGTGGTGATGGAACGACCACCATTAAAAACTTCGTAGGGTTCACTGTAAGCTTTATTTGCCATCAAACCTGTTGATTAGGTTGTACAAATGAAGTGAAAACACAAATATTAGCTTGACTCAAAACTTAACTTTTGTGGCCTTAAAAAGTTTTTAATAGTGTACGATTCAATCATCACCTTTTGCTGTGTGGTCCACCTTAGATTTAGATCTGTCTCATTTTGGGCCAATGCCTTATCATGAGCTGACAAAATGGATGGATGGCAACCCTAGCCCAACCCAACCCAACTTTGGACGCCCAACCCAAGGTTCTTGTACCCCAACCCAACCCAACCCAACCCAACTTCGGGCTAGGAATTCTCGACCCAAGCCCAACCCAAGTGGGCTCGGGTTGATCGAATGGATACATGATAATATTTTCATTATTATATTAGTCTATTGTATTTTAATACATGTCTTATTTTTTGTATCTATAATTTTATTAATTATTTATGTAGTTATTTATATTATAGGACTTATTTTTCTAAATAAACAAGCTAATTTAAAAGTTATGTACTATAGCATGCAATTTATTTGGCTGAGATACATATCTTATTAGTTTAAGTCATTAGAAATGATGTGGACCAATGAGACCCAACAATACTTTTTTCAACACAAACGATCAACACTCAATTATAATTTATTAGGAACTTATATATTAATCAGGTACAGATTGGGTAGGGCAACACAAGGTCTCAACCCAAGCCTAACCCAAGCTTTATTGGGTTGGTTTTTCTATAGCTCAAGCTTGAGATCGGACTTGATACATCTTGGCCTAGCCCAACCCAATGCCGGGTCAGCCACGGGTCCGTCGGGTTGAACCCACCCAACTTTCAGCCCAAATCACTACCGAATCCAAGTCCCGCGGATACGGGTGCAAAGTCACGAAAACAAAGCGTGTGAGCGAGTTGACTCATCCCAGTATCGAGTCGACTCGCTATCGGAAACTGAGCCGAGTCTTCAGATCGATTTTCGTACGACCCTCGTTACCTCCGCCTTCCTTCACAAAGATGGAACGCCACGTGTCAAAACCTCATCCCTCCTTTTTGACACCGTATAAATTCCGCGTAACAGAGGATTTTCCCGCGTCTGCAAAAGCCCATCTCTTCAGCGAAGAGAGCGAGTGAGAGGAAATGCAGCTTCTTCTGCAATCTCAGAGCTCTCTTCACTTCTGAAATGGCAGAATCGGTGCAGATTTTCGCATGTATTGCTGCTTATTACCTTCTCCAGAGCTCGAACCGGACAGAAATGGCGGTCGGAGCCATGAATTTCGCTTCTTTTATCGTCTCAGGTCCCGTTTCTTCGATTCCTCAGCTCTACTTTTCTCTGATGTGAAATTCAGTACTGTTTGTGAGATTTTTGCTTGAAGAGCAGAAAGATTTTGTTGTTTTCCTTTGGAATTTGAGTGGGTTCTGTTGCTGCATTCTGCTTTTCTTCGGTGAATGTTGAGTCTGATGGAGCTAAATTTACAGAATGAATGTTGAATCGCAATCGTATTTGTAGTTTGTGTGCTGTTAATTCGTGGATGAGGAATTATCAGCTGTGCACACGCACTTCTGCTCAATCCAGACCATCCTGATTGCGGGCCCCACCATGGATGGTACGGAATCAAGAAATGACATTGATCGGATGATTGTAGTACTTTAATCTTGTACCGGACGGTTTGGATTTGGTTGTTTAGGATCGTGCCGTTGGTTTGATTTATGGTCACGCTTCATCTGCAGTACGCCCATGGTTTGGATTGAACCTCATTCACATACTGTTAATTTGTGGGTGAGGAATTAGCAGTCATGCACGCCCACTTCTGCTCAATCCAGATCATTGTGATTGTGGGCCCCGCCATGGATGGCATGGAATCTGGGAATGGCATTGGTTGGATGATTGTAGTAGTTTAGTCTTGTATTGGACGGTTTGGATTTGGTTGCTCAGGATTGTGCTATTGGTGTGAGTGGTTTATGGTTAAGCTCCATCTGGTTAAGCTCCATCTGCAGTAGGGCCCATGTTTTGGATTGAACTAGTTATGGGTCAGGAATTTGTATCCGCGGGTTGTTAATTTGTGGGTAAGGAATTAGCAGTTGTGCATGCATACTTCTGCTTAATCCAGACCATTGTGATTCAGGGCCCCGCTATGGATGGCATGGACTTCCGAAATGATCACATTGGCCTGTTGTAGTTTAGTCATGTGTTAGATGATTTGGATTTGATTGCTTAGGATCATGGTATCGTCGTGAGAAGAGATGTGAATAATTAAAGAGAGAGAGAGGAAGATGGACATCTAACCTATCTTTTCCCTTAATGCTTAGGGGGTGTTTAGATCGTAAGTTACTTAAGATAAGCTACTTATGTCTCAAGTAAATTATCTTAGTTTCCACTTATTGAGCTGAAGTGATTAAGTAAAAAGGTTGGGTCCTTGCTCTTGCCCCGGTGGTAGACTAACAAGAGTTTCAACACCCGGTCAAGGGTTCAAGTACTCATAGGTGGTGAAATCCCACTATGGCATGAGTGTGTGGGTGAGCATGCATGTGTAAAAAAAGAAGTAAAAAGGTTACTTATAATTGATGATAAACCAAACTTACTTATCTCAAATAAGTTGTCTACTGTTGTAAGCAGAAAAAGTAACTTATTTGGTGGTATCCAAATGGGCCGTTAGTGTCACATAATTGGAGCCCTCATAAGTTACAGATTGAAGTAAAAAATATTAACTGAAACTGTAAAACTGAAAGTAAACCATGACTTTTTTTTTTTTTTTTAGTACTCCCACTCAAGCTGATGCCTGCAAATGAGCAATGAGATCTTGCTTATGATATTGTCATGACACTCTTGAAAAAACCTAGGAAAATATGTTGGCTAGGTTCTCTCAAACATACATGGGCAGTATATATATTCCCATTTTCTACCTTTTTCTTGATGAAATTGTGCTAGATATCAATGTGTTTGGTTCAGTGTTTTAAATAGCTAGGCTAGGCAGCATGTAGCTTATGCTATGTAGCGTAGCTTAGCCTTAACGCTACGTGGCTCATAAAAATAGCTTAAGTCCCGTGTGGCCTATGCTACATGATAAGTTGCATATGCTACATACACGACATAGACTATGCTACATGTTACGTACCTCTCTTTACAATTTATTTTTTGTTACAACATTAAAATTAAATAATATTTTCAATGATTTGTTACATTTTTGTATTTTCAATATTTAATGCTTTTAGTAAAAATAATATAAGTAACAGTATTAAATCAGATTTGTTGCTCTTTCTTTACCTTTATACTTTAAGTTGTGTTTGTTTGCACCAAATATCATGAAAATTTTAATCAATCTAATTTGGTGAATATTGTGGAATTAGTGCAACCAAGCGCAAACTTGATTTAAAATCTAGAAGTAACGTGTAGTTTATGCTACACGCTTTAGAGGGGTGAATGCTACGCTACAAGCTATTCGCCATTTAAAACACTGGTTTGGTTAAAGTGTGTTATGGATTCCAGGAGAGATTCATTACACTCCAATTGTCATAGTGACACCCGTATGGTCCTACTGAAAACCAATATCTTCTAAGAAGTATTGAGCCATGTGATTTCAGCTATAGGAGATGCTATGGCCTGTGTTTTGCCTCTCCCTTTGAATGAGTAACAGTTTCATTACTTTTCACTGTTTCATGATGGCCTGTTTTCATTCAGTTGGTTAAAAAGGATTTGAATCCTTTTTTATACCCAACAGTGTCTGACAACATAGGGGCCAAGGCTCCATGTCATCATGCTTCTTGCTGTTTTGGGCCAAGAAATCCCATAATCAATGCATTTTGTTTTGGCCGGGTTTAGAAACAAAATACATTGAGTTGACTGCACTTCTTTGCACAAATCAAGAAAGGTTATGATCAAGGTTCTGTAAATTGGTTGTGGGTTGCATTGGCCAGGCCCAAAACTGAGACGGTATAGGCCATGCTGGTATAATTTTTTTAGCCAAAAAATTCAGAAAAATGTCACATTGGAAGGAAAGCCCCTACCCACCATATCCATGTCTATTCCCCTAGTTTTCTATTTCTTGAAAATTTTAAGTGAAACCCGAATTATGTGCAGGCTCATGGTTTTAACTGTGCGTTTATGCATTTTCATAGAACTGAAAATTGCCAACAAAAGCACTGGTTTCCAAGGAGCCTAACTGGTTTCTGCTGCTTTGGAAGCTGTTAATTCATAGAGGGAAATTGAAATTGCTCGGTTGAAGATGGCTGCTGCTGATTGTGTGCGTTTTGCTTCTTTTGCCAATCAGGAGCCATGAAATCATGCTACAGCGTTATGGCTCCTAGATCTTTGGATGGTCACGTAAGGTCCATAGAATGTTAAGTCATCTATACTATATATAAAGGCAATAGTTTTGTACATTTTTGACCTCACAATTAGTCTTAGGAACTTTGATTATTAGAGGGTAAAATTGTCATTAAAAATTTAACTGTTTCGTAATGATGGTTCGAATCTTACTACACAAGGCACCATGAACAACCTAGATGAAACCTACTTCATTTCACTTCATTTAATGTGTGTAGTTTGCACCGACCTCTCCCTTTATCTGCGTGTAGCCTGCACAAAGTACGTAATTGGGGGAGATTGTGCAACAATGGCTTTATGGGGTCCACCCTGATGACCATGTAACATCACCCTATACATCTATTACATTGGCTCATGTTAGGATGGTAGCATAAAAATTAGTTAGATTGGGGACTCGAGTGGGCCACAACAAAGGAAACAATGATGATGTGTCTTCCACCATTCCCTTCCCTTGTTCTTTCTCTTCGTAGCATGCACTTGCATGTTGCCCTCACCTTTCTCCTATCTCTTTCTTGCTCTCTCCCCTTTGAATCTCTCTCCCTTTTCTCTCTCTATTCCCTCCTCACTCCATGTGCATCACACGTGATAATTAGGCCAAGTTTCCTATTTGCAACGAACAAGGAATGTACCTTTATTCAGCAAGTTTGCACATAGGATCCAGGGTTGGTTTTGTTAGGTTTTTCGAAATGCAGTGGACTTTAAGAGTTTTTCAAGTGCTCAGATAATGTGATTAACCCCTATACATCCCCGTTTGGATATTATTAGGCTTCTAGAAAGAAACATAAAAGAACTCTTGGGAAGAAGTTACCTGATTTATATATAAGAAGGTGCTAGCGTTTTAGGTGAGATACCAGTTATAGTACTCCACCACATTACAGACTTTGGTATTAATTTGCCCCTTTGCATCAAAAGCTTGTGATCCTACCTTAACCATACACCCTAACTGACCGAATCCCTCTACTCACTGTAGCCAACATCCTCAGCCAATATCCTATGCTGGCCTATGGTATGGATTATCAGATCTTAACCATTGAATGTTCATCAGGTTCAGTTAAAAACAAATCAATGGCTGAAACTAAAAGTTAATGGTTGAAAACCTTTGATTAACCAATAGAAAACCCTTGATGTGATATAACCTTTAAAACACTTGATGAACGGTCCAAACCATAAGATCACCACAATGTCCCGGGTAACCAAGTGTATCCTTTGTTGAATCATGTGAGCTTCAACAAACTTTGGTGTATGTGCCCAGCTTCATTCGCTTTTAGTGGCCATAAGATGACCTCATAAAGTGAACCAAAGCATGTGTTATCAACATCTCTCGGCCCATATGTTGTTAGGTCTAGGGATTAGTTGAAGCTAGTGCATCCACAAGTCGATTTAGTCCAGGTATGATGCGTCTCCTGTTCTAGAGACTTGTCCTCGATCTTGCCAATGCAAGTACTCGATAGGTTCACCTAGTAGCCTATATCCATGGCACATTCACACTCCTATGTGGAGTGGGGCCAAGGAAAACCGACTCGTCGTCGTGCCCGATGGTGGAGACCTTCTATCCTGACTTTTAGGACGACCAATATAAGAATATTATAGGTTTGTCCTTAGCCAGTGGGTGTTGTGTTCCATCTCAAGTTGCCAAGTTGAACCAGAGGAATACCTCTCTTTAACCCATTCACATAATATGATTTCCATGTTCCACACACATCAATGAGGCTAGTGAATGAATGCACCGTAGAATAAACTGAGGTATAAAGAGTACACCATTGGTTTTTCAGGTCACAATCCCAATAGGTTTATCCAAGCCATTAACCCTATGGCCGCCATCTTGGATGGACCATTTCCAATAAACTTCATAAATTAGAAGATCCAAGCCGTCAAATCTTTAATTTCCTCCATTGAATGCGGACTGTTGGTGCATTTCTTCTTAATTGTGTATTTACATGCCAAAAATGGAAAGGTTAGAGTTGACCAAATGAAGAGATTCTTTAGGCATGGTTCATCTATAAGGGGGGCATCAGATCAATGGCTTCGATAAACCAACCATGGGCTCCACATATGCAGAGTTGTTTTGAACAGGGAAGTTCCCTGTTCGACACAAACAGAGAACTCAGCTTCTATAGCTATATATAGAACTTAATAAGATGCAAAGTGCTTTGCGAAGCCCACACGCGTAAAGCAGATCATCTACACACCAACACGCATGCCACATGAGAAGAATCTACACACTAGCAATTGTGCCACATAGGAAATGGGCACAAGCTCGAAGCCATCCATCTTCTTGCTTCCACTATTAAGATGACATGGACAAAAGATAAGGCTAGTCTATCAATCAAGTTGGATGCCTTTTATGAAAAAAATAGATGGCTTAAAGAAGTGCTGCACCTGATGATCAAACAAGCCGAAATTTAAGGTTGGATCACCTTCTGTACGGCCTGGATCTAGCACTTGCGTGCCACGACAGCACATGTGGTGTAATGTAGATGGGTTGTATTGTGTAGTGGAGTGAGGAAGGGATATAGAGAGATAAGGGGGAGAGATTTAGAGGGGAGAGAAAGAAAAGGGAGTGAGAGAGAAATGAGAAGGGAATGGTGGGGGCTACTCACATGTGCGCGCTACACAGAGAGAGAGAGAGAGAGAGAGAGAGAGAGAGAGAGAGAGAGAGAGAGAGAGAGAGAGAGAGAGAGAGAGAGAAGGGAATAGTGGCTGGATCATTCTCATTATTTCCCTTGTCGTGGCTCACTTGTGACTCTAATTTGTCTAATTTTGGGGTTGATGTCTAAGATGAGCCGATGAAAAAGATGTATGGAGTGGATGTTACACAGTCATCGGGGTGGGTCTCACAAAGCCTTTGTCACACAGTCTCCCTAATTAGACTCTTTGTGTGGGCTACATGCAGAGAAGAGGAGAAGTCTGTGTGGGTTACACGCATTAGAATAAGTGAAAGGAAGTGGGTTCAATCTAATCCATTCATGAGGCCTTGTGCAGTAAAATTTGAACCATTCTTGCCAAGCAACTGCATTTTTAATGATGGTTTTATCCTCTACTAAGCAAAATTCCTAAGACTAATTGCAATGGCAAAAATGTTGAAAACCATCGGCATGGTGTGTCCAAAGAGAAAAACATTGATAGCCTTTGTATTTATCACTCCCACCATGATCCAACACTCTAATTCCCAGATAATTCTTGATGTGTGGTCTTCATGTCATGGAAAACATAGACATCTAAATGCCCTAAGCATAAAAATTTCTTCTCAGTTTCTGTTATGGAGTTGTTGTGAATTGATGTTGGAAGCATGTTAACATGAATAGAATTGTGGAGTGCCTTGGTCCATAAGGGAGAAGCTACGGCCTATTAAACATCATTGAAAGACCTTCCATGATGTGCAAATGCTTAATTTCTGTTAGCCCATGTTGAGAATATGAACTCATCTTTTATTATGTGGTTTTGTTATATTCTTATAGTCTAGTGAATTTAGTCCCCCAACAGAATATTGTATGCATTTGGGAGTGGGTTGTAGCTTCTAGTTGTATAAAGGGACTCAAGTCATTTATTCTTGTGAGTGGAGTATGTAAGCAAAGAAGCACCTTGTGCACCAAGGGGCTCTAATCCAATATGAGTGACCTAACCCTTCTTTTATTATAAATCTATTGTGTTTTTCTCTTTGTTTGGTTTGTTTAACACCCCATTTTTTCCAGCATGTAGGGATAAAACCTTCCCACTGAATCCCATTATGTAAACATAAATCATAGAAGTTTTGAGATTTATCTTGTATTCATGATGTAGAACGTGTGTCTCAGATACATTCCTATCATGGTTGGGCCAAAAGAAGTTGGACCATAAATTGACCGTAACTTTTGATCCGGGTATTGTTATGGGGTGCACAACCTATCAATCTTTATTGAAATGGGCCATCTGAGGTGAATTGACCCACAAAGTGGGTCGCCTCAGTCCGTTTCGTCAGAAAACGTGTGCTTTCAGCTCGAAAACGAATTTTTAAGAGAATATTAATATTTTTAGTAATTCCGAATTTTTTAATATTTTCCTTTTTTTAGAGTTTTAGATTTTCCTCCTTTTTAGAAATAACTTGTAATTATGCTAGGAATCTTCTAGCAAAAGTTTATTAGGAATTTTTATTTTTAGAAATTAGGCTTTAGGAGAGTTTTAATAGAATTAGGAGTTTGCTATTTTTGGTAATTACGAATTTTGTATTTTTTGTTTTTTCTATATTAATGGTGTAATAGACGTATACACATTAGACAATTATCCATTAATGAAAATTTGATTTATAGAATTATTTCTAGTTCTTATTTTCCACGTGGATTCGAGGTATCTCTGTGAGGAGTCCAGAGAAGCTCTGTAGATTCGGAGTAGTTATCCTAGAGGAAGACGGTGCTCGACCTCTCCACGTCCTTCCCTGCGTCAATTCACCATCACCATCGTTTTGTAGGATATGCAAATTTCATACCGTTGTTACATGAAGGTTTTAAAGCGAGTAAAGAAGTTGAAAATGCTACATTCTGCTTGCAGGAAAAAAATGCACATAAAGCAGGTGAAGTCATCCACAAAAATTTAGAAATACTGGGGACCAATAAAAAAAGAAAAAAAAAAGAGGGAATAGGTAAGGAACCCCATACATCAGAATGCAGCAACCTTGAAAATAAAAGAACCTGTTAATATTAGAAATGGGAGTTCCTTGTGCTTTCCAACTTGGAAATTATGACAAATGATATCAGGCAGAGCTTTTATTAGTAGGCTACAAAATGGGCTGGCTTGAAATGAGACTTCAAAATGTATGATAATTAGAATGTTCTCGACAATAAGGCCTGTTTGGATGCTTGTAACTTTTCTAAAATGTTAGTAAGTCACATGTGACTTTGTTAGAGTTGGCGTTTGGGGGAGGAAAGTCACAGGTGACTTTCTCTCAACCTGTAACTAAGTTACAGGAGAAAGAGCTGAAAATCTTACAGGCGCTGGAGTCGTTTTTCAAGTTATCTGTAACTAAGTTACAGGTAACGGTAACTGAGTTGGGAAATGAAAATCGTTGGGAAGAATCGCACCTGCATCCGTTTCCCTCTCTCAAGTCCCCTTCTCCCTCTCTCAGTCTACTTCTCCCTCTCCCATCGAGCTTCCGCAAGGTACGAACCCCTTTTCTCTCTTTTGCGTTTTCCTTTCTTTCCTTTTTTTTTTTTTTCTGCGTTGACGGAGGTAGTTTGGTGAGGTGGCGTGGATAACGCAGATGATCTGTGGGGCCCACCATATTGTATTTGTTTTATCCATGCTGTCCATCCATTCTTTTGGATCGTTTTAGGGCTTGATTCCAAAAACGAGGGATATCTAAATCTCAGGTGGACCACACCACTGAAAACGATAATGATTAAAAGTCCACCATTAAAAAACTGCTAGGGCCCACCGTAATGTTTGTTTCACATCCAAGCTGTTGATTAGGTCATAAAAACCTGGATGAAGGGAACAAAACAAATATCAGTTTGATTGAAAAAATTGGTGGCCCACCAAAAGTTTTTAATGGTTGGTGTTCAATCAACATTGTTTCCAGTGATGTGGTCCACCCGAAATTTTAATGTACCTTATTTTTAGGTTGATGACTTAAAATTTTCTGGAATAATGGATAGATGGTATGGATGAAACAAATACGTCATAGTGGGCCCACATAACACGTCACATAGCCTTCATGACTTCTGTTGTTTTTTTATTTAATTGGTATTGATTTGAAGATCGGGTCTATTGATATTGTTGTAATGAATTTCTTTTTCATGTTTTTCTTTTCTTTTTCTTTTTAAAAATGAGGATCTATTTTTCAGTTTCCATTTGTGGGTTCTAATGATTTAAGATTGATGTTCTTGTTTCTTTCCATTTTTTGGGTAAGGAATTATAGGATTGCTTTTATTTGTTATTTGTTTTTGACTTTCTTTCCCTTACAGCATTGTAAACATATCTTGTGAAGAAAATGAAAATATTTGCTTGGATATGTTACCTCAAGTTTTTTGCCCACATTACTAGCATTTTGAAAACATGGGCCCACTTTTATGGCCCTCCTGTTGATTAGTTTAGCCTAAGAATCGGCCAAACTATTCATTTACATGGGCTTAATAAAATGGAATAATTTTATCCTGATCTTTTATTTGTGTCAATCTGAATTTTCAACGATTTTCTATTTCAACTCTATCTAGTGTGAATATCTAACTTATTACCCGTAACAAAGTTACGGGTTATCCAAACACAAAAACAAAGTTACCTGTAAGTAAGTTACAACTTACATCCAAACAGGATTACCTGTAACTTACTTACACCTGTAAGTAAGTTACATGTAACTTTCTTACAACTTAAAAAAGTTACAGGCATCCAAACAGGCCCTAATGCTAAACACCAATTTAAATGGACAGATGCTGTAATAGTAAGGACTTGAATATCTGGACTGGTGAAATTATGCACACATGGTAACAGATCAGATCCATTAATTCTCTGCCTTCTTTCCCTTCGAATCTGAAAGGTAAGGACAAAGTATCTTCAAAGTTCAAATATCTTTTTTCCTTTTCTTTTTGTATATGATAATAATACAGAAATTCAAGTGATAGGAAATATAGTAGGGCTGTCAATGGCCTGGGCAAAAGCAAAATTTTGAATAGGCCTGGCCTGTCAGGTCCTGCCTGAACAGTTCAAATCTGGGCCAGCCCATTGACAGGCCTAAAATATACTTCTTTAAGTGCTTTTTCCATTCAGTTATTATTATTCTCTTTGTTGAGTTTTTTAGCTCATAATATATTTAATTATTGAACTAACAATGGTAGTTTCTCTTAATAAACCCTCAAGCATCACTGATTTTTTTTTCCTCTTGAAATTTTCTGCATTCACACTTCCTGCTTCATCAATATACAATCTTCACTGCTCAAAGTTATTCCATTTTGTTACAGGGAGTTGCAATGCCTAGATACCACCGACTTTACAATGTCATTACCATCAAATAGCTACCCTGTGTTTTTGGGGAGGGCATTGGGGCCACTGTCGAGCTGAACTCCATGGAAAGATTCAAAACAGAATGATATGCTATATTCAACACTAAATAGAAATAAGAAAATTTCCATGTCTTAAGCGTGCCACTCCCATACCGACTGGGGGCACTAATTCATTTTATCCCAAAAGTATCATGTATCAAAACGATGGAAAATTTCACTCTAAATCAGCATACATGATTGCTCGACAATCGTGTGAAGGAGATGACCACTGGTATCTTCTTTCCCAAAGTTTGTGAGTGGCCTTCCTCTCTCTCTCTCTCTCTCTCTCTCTCTCTCTCTCTCTCTCTCACCACATGCACTACCAAATGGGATGGTTAAATTGCTTGAATGTGATTTGATTTGGGAACCAAGACTCTCTTTTAACGTATGCGTTAAGATTCCCATCCGAATTGAGGATGGAGCATCAGCCGATGACTGCCTTAAGAACATATTTGCTATCTGGTTTTTGCTTTCAATTTAGATCACTCACTATTTTACTTCAATAGTCCATTTGATAGTAATTAATTGTGTGGTTAGGATTGCTTGATTATTTCATTTTAGATATATGCTCCATTCAAATGGGGCCTCATATTTTGAATGGCCTGGATAGAACCCACATGCGTACAAGTTAGCTAATGCACCTGCTACTATCTATTCCAAAAAATAAGCTCCTTTGATTATGTTACTTACTATTGTTGGAAATTTATTGTACCTTTGAAATGAAAAAGATCCAATGAACCTATTTTTAGTAAACAAGTTGTCCACACATAGGGCTGCAACTTCGGTTCAGGTCAACCTGGACCCAATTGACCCAACCCGATTTCAGGTCAGTTGTTAAGATCGTTGGGTCGAGTTTGGGTTGGAAAGCGCCAACCCTATTAGAATTTGGGTTGGGTTCAGATTGAGCAAATTCATGTCGAGTTAGTTCTGATTCGGAATAATCACATGTATTTGGTTCGGGTCAGGTCAGGCTGAGTTGGGTTGGGTTGACTATGGAGAAATTCAGGTTTCGGCACCTTGGGTTGGAATTCAGGTCAGATTGGGTTGCAGGTTTGGTCCTCTTAGATTTATTCAACTGATCTTATTTTAGCGTTGCGACTTAGGGTGCGTTTGGTTGCCAGCTATAATCTAAGTGGTTTAAATTTAGTTAGTGCACAATTTCCAAGTGCCTAGCTGCCAAACATCGTTCATTGATTAATCAATCTAATTTGGTCCAAGCATCATGAAAATTTCATGGCATTTTGTGCAACCAAATGTCTAGTACTAATTATTTATGGTGGATTCTACAACGTAGGCTTTTTATGATTAGTTAATGTACAATTTCCGAGAGCCTAGGTATCAAGCATCATCTGCTGCCAGAGTAAAAAATATCTACCCTTTTTCAAGGACATTTGGGACACTACCAAACGGATGGAAGGTTGTATTAAGATTTTCGATCCTAGGCTACGCCAGGTCTGGAGAACATTGTACTGAATATGGAGTTGGGTGTAACTCCTTTATGGAAATTTCCACTTTACTGAAAATCAATTATTGCAATTCAATTAAAAAATGCATCCAAACACAACCTAAGAAATGTAATTTGTAATTGCCTCATTTTCAAGTTATTTTGTCTTGTGAAAGGAATCTAGTTTCTTTTCCTGGTGGATTCCATGTTTCCAAACACTACCTTCAAATAAGAACTGCACTAACCTGACTACTAAGTAGATAGATGGGGAACATACCTACTACCACATGGGTCATACTTTCGTTAGATCCAACCCGTTCATCAGTCAGGTAAGCTCCCTCTATGCTCAAAATAGAACTAATGATTATGAAATCATGACAATATAAAGAACTCAGGAACTAATGATTATGAAATCATGACAATATAAAGAACTCAGGTAGGCGACACCATACGAAAAGTTCGCATGTAATGCCCAAGGTTGGTTTTGTGTAGGGCCCACAGTACTATCTATATTAATCCAATCCATTCATTCATCTAACTTACCTTGTCAGGATAAAATCATTGCTCAAAACACCACACTATTCCAAAACTTGGTGGGCCATAACACATGGTGAACTTAGAGGTTCAGGTATAATTTCCTATGTGGTGGCCCACCTGAGTGTTGAATCAACCTGATTTTGGGATCAAGGGCAAATAAGGGGGTATCATATCTGATGGACGGATCTCATGCAAGTAAAGTTGGTGGGCTTGCTCTTGTGTACCTACTAGTAGTCATGGGAGAGTGTTCCTTACAAAAGTAAATCAACAATCCAAAATGATGGTGCATCCAAACACTACGACCAAAGTAAAAAATGACTCCAAAATCTCTCCATCCCTAATTGAAAACTGTGTGCAATGGGTGGACCAAACGTAGATAATTTAAACACTAATTCATATATGTTTCTCTTATGATTAAAAATAACACAATCATTACACACCTCACTCACTTATCCTCTCTTTTTATGAAAAAAACAAACCCCATATCCTCAACTCCTTCCCACATCATATATTCACAAACAAAATCAAATAAGACGGCCAAACGCTCCTCCTAAGCAACTCCGGCCACCATCTCAACACCATCGGGAATCATGCGACCCCCACCGTTCATCATGGCATCTGTATGGTTCACCACTTCATCGCGCTTGCAAAGGGCTGCGATGACGGGTGCCAAGTCCCGATGGTGCACGTTAACTTTGAGCCCATACTTCATGAACAATGTAAGCGACATCTTTTGCTCCACGCGATGGCCTGGAGCCAACGTGAGCTGGTGGCGCAGAAAGACCGCAGCGGCGATCGATTTCATCTGAAGGTAGGCCAAGTCCTTGCCCAAACAAATTCGCGGCCCACCATTGAATGCCACAAACTTGTATGAGTCATGCAGCTCGAATCGCAAGCCGTCGGCTGATAGCCAGCGCTCTGGCTTGAATTCCATGCAATCCTCACCCCAGATTGCCTTCATGCGGCCTGCTGAGTAGATTGAGTACGTGATTGCAGAGCCTGCTGGGACAAATGTCCCATTGGGCAGCATGTCATCACTGACGACGTGCTTAGAGTCCTCCGGCACTGAAGGGTAGAGCCGGAGGGTCTCTGAGAGCGCGGCTTTGAGGTAGACTAAGCAGTCTACCTCTTCAAAGCCAAGTGGCTCGTCAAGCCACTTGGCTGAATCCGCGCCTCGCGTCTTAATTAAGACCGTGCAAATCTCATGGACAATCTTAGCCTCGACGGTTGGATGTAAGGACACGAGCCAAAAGAACCAGCTCAGCGCAACAGATGACGTGTCACGGCCAGCTAGGATGAAATTAAGAGACACGTGTTGGAGGAAGGAGTCTGAGTAGGACTCCTTTTTCCTCATGAACCGGGACAGCAGGTCATCGTGAGCGGTCCCGCCCTGCTGCATAGTCATCAGCTCGACCTTTCTCGCTTCAATCACGCGCGAGAGGTAGTCGTCTATGTTCCTTAGGCTCCGGCCCAAGTCGACTTCCATGCCGAGCCCAAGCCACTTCTTGAGCTTCCACACGATCTCGGGCAATATGAACCGTTGGAGGGTGGCCTCCGTGGCGCGATCAAAGGCCATGGCGAACCCGTTCTCCGGCAGACCCGCGGACAGGGTCTCCGGGTCCTTGCCGAAAGCCAAGCCGCAGATGTTGTCGAACGTGAGCCGAAGTAGCAGGTCCTGGAGATCAACTGGCTTTGATTCGAGCTGAGCCGCCTTGAGGATGGGGCAAAAACGCAACTTAATGGCGCGGCTCACCCACCGTGACATGGCTTGGCGCAGCGTCCGCGTCGTGAACTCAAGCGCGGCCGTCTTTCTCTGGAAGAGCCACGTGTCACCATCCGAGTTGAAGATCCCTTCGCCGAGGAGGTCGTGGAAGACGGACTGCCACGTCGGACCTTTCGGGTAGTTGTCGAAGCGGGTCTTGAGAATGTGCTCCAGGTTGCGCGGGTCGCACGTGACAGTAACCAGACCCTGCTTGTGGGCCCGGAAGGGGATAGCCCAGATGCAGGTCTGGTACGTGCCACCGCACGTGCGGAGGTTCTCGGCGATCCAGTCGTGCATGCGGTCGCAGTTCTCTATGAGTCCCGGAAGGCTACCGACCAGCGGCCACACGCGCGGCCCGCGCAGCGTACGTGCCATGAACGTGAACCAGAGCAAATACGCTGAGATGGCAGCAAAAAGCAACAGTACGGTAGAGGTGTCCATGTGATTGTGTGGTCCACCAAAAGCTGAAAAAAGTAATCCTCTCCGTCAGCGTCCAGCGACCCGCTTTCCAGCTAATCAACTGCACTACAACCCGCTGAAGTTAAGATGGTGGGCCCACACCTACCCAAGATCAAGGACGACCGTCAGATTGGCCCATGGTTGTTGTTACAGGGGTGAAGCCACAGTGGTTGTTTCCTGAGGCCCACTTGATGTATGTGTTGTATATTCACACCGTCCATCAGTTTTTCTAGCTCATTTTAGGAGATGGTACTGAAAATGAAGCAGATTTAAATATCAAGTGGACCACATATAAGGATTGAATGTCCACCGTTTAAAAAACTTGTTGGGCCCACGAAAGTCTGGCGCCAAGCTGATTTGTGTTTTCACTTCATGATCCAGGTCTGTGTGACCTTATCAATAGGTTGGATGACAAATAAACATTACGGTGGGCCCTAGAAAGCTTTTAATGGTGGGCGTTTAATCACCACTGCTTCCTGTGGCGTGGTCCACTTGAGATTTGGATCTACTTTAGCTTTCGGTTCATGCCCTAAAATGAACTGAAAAAATGGAACAACAGCATGGATGGACAAGACATACATCAAGGTGGGCCCCACGGTCAGGAAAACACCCACCATAGTGTTACTATGGGTAACACTTGCACTCATGGTGTGATGACGTGGCGAGATTTGATTGGCCTTAGTACAGCGTGTGCGCCCCACGTACGGTGAGCCAATCTCACCACGCCATCACACCACCTCATCACACTACTGCAGGGGGTGGTGAGCAGCTCACCACCTAATCCGTCCATTGCTGTTTTAGCTATATGACCCCAAAAATGAATCCTATCCACTCATCACAACGGACACGATTGTGTATCTGGTTGCAGAAGGTGGGCCAGAGTATGATGAGAAGTACGTATGAAAACCAGCTCGATCCGCTGATTAGGTTGGCCATATCATGGATGATCAAGCAATCCACGTCATTAAAAACAATGGACAAAAAAAGAATGCATGGCTCATTGCACCACAGTGGCCCACCTAATGACTGGATGAGTTCTCATCATGGTATGGCCCACCTTCAACATGGAATGAAATGGGTGTACGTGAAAGTTCACCTACAGCCATTGCATGTGATTCTCTCTCATTTTCCAAACCCTAAAACAAAACTAATATGAATTCTCACCTGAACACCGAAACCCAACCTCGGATAACCGGGTTCGGGATTGAAAGGCTGTTGGGTCTCCTTCAAAGTGCTACGAGACGACGTCGGAGGTGTTGGAAAAGTGGCAAAACAGGCCGGAAAACCAGACTGGAATGGATGACTAGGGAAGAAGGTGCAGACATAGATGAGTGGGGCTGAAAAGGGAAGGAGAGATTTATAGATGGTCTGATGAGTCCATCTTCATTTGAGCATTTACTAACGTAGGACGGTTGTGTTCTTGAATTCTACCACGCTCTCTCTCTCTCTCCCTCTCTCTCTTCTCAATCTCTCTCTCTCTCTCTCTCTCTCTCTCTCCACATAAATCTACAAACCCATCTGAGAAACCACCATTAAATGCTGTCAGAGGTCGTTGGGAATTTAAGGAAAACTGCCACCCTCCATGAAAACCAGAAACCACTACACGTTATTGTAGCCATGAAGTCCTCACAAGTCTCTCCCTCCCTCTCTAGCTGTACGTATAGAGTGCGTGCTAAGTCCAACCGGTTGTACCACAAGTTACGGTCCATCCAGCAGATAAAAGATTTTATACTTTTGTGAACGTACGACATCCAATCCATACAATAGGTTGGGCCCACCAAGAGGACGGACTTCTTAAAGAATTGGCCACATCTATTTATTAAATGGACCACACTTGTGCTTGGCTTTCATTAATGGCCACTTTTCTATGGTGTGGCTCACCTAATGAGCTCATGGGCTGGTTCTTTTTGCAACAGGTGATCCTCCTAGTATGGCTAAGTTATTGGAAGGGTTTGATGTGGTTGCTTAATAGGTTAAAAGTTATTTTCTAGGTTGACCATAAATTATAGTCCCATTACTTTGGGATGCGGACTGTGTGTGAGAATTTGATTAAGCGATGTGCCGCTGATAAAGAGAGAGCCACCCATTAAATACTTATTCAACCTAACAACTTTTAAATATATATAGTTTATGTAACTTCATTTTTCACCGCAACCCGTTAAATACTTATTCAACCTAACAACTTTTAAATATATATAGTTTATGTAACTTCATCTTTTACCATGGCACGGAGCTCAATCAAATCATGCAACATTGGTCAATTCAATATTTGTTGATTTAATTGGACTTGGACGTAGTACAGACATACATAGGTACCTGAAAATCCCTCATATACATGACATATGAATTGAGATACCGTATTTGGGTAGCAGGGTGAAAATCCACCAGCTCCGGTAGAGCAGGCGTGGAGGAGATACGGTCAGTTGTGACAGACCCAGTCCCTGTGTTTATGTCACCAAATTACGTGGGCCCGACAATGATGTATGTCTTATATCCACACTGTTTATCCATTTTATGGGATGATTTTAGGGCATGAGAAAAAAATAAGGTATATATCTAAACCTCAAGTGGGCCATACCACATAAAGCAATAGAGATTTAATGTCTACCATTGAAAACTTCTCGGATGTTACAAAAGTTTTAGGTCAAACTGGTGTTTGTTTTTTCCATTCATCGAAGTCCGTGTGACCCCGTGAACAACTTAGACAACAAATAAAAATCATGATGGGCCCTAGGAGGGTTTCAACTGTCGGAATCATTGTCTTCGTTGCTTTATGTAGTGTGGTTCACTTGGTTTTTGGATCTATCTTATTTTTGGGTTCATAGCCTATTTTTGTAATAAAATTCTCATTGGATATTATATATATATATATATATATATATATATATATATATATATATATATATATATATATATATATATATATATAGAGTCATGCTCCCCTGCGCACCTACGCACGTGCGCACCTTTGCACACGTGCCATGGGTGTCTAATCTAAACGGTCCATGTGATGCGGAATCCCACAAAACCTCATGTGGAAAATTTTTACTCTGATCTAATATTCTGGTGGGGCATAGAAAAGAGAAATGCAAATCAAGGGAGGAAACTGTTTTTATTTTTCATGGCCCACCAAAGTTTCATATCAAAGTAAAACTTGGGCCTGGGGGGTTTCAGGAGGTTCTGATTCACATGAACGGTTCAGATTTTGGATCAACATCACGTATGATGGGTTCTCAAAAAAGTTCGTACGTAGTACGTACGAACTGATTCGCATGTGAGCGTTTCCGTGTGTGTGTGTGTATATATATATATATTCATGTTGGGCCCACAAAACTTGGTGACGAAAATACACTACCATGCAATTAGCTTCCTATTTTCTCTCCCTCTTAATTAAATCCATCCGGGGATTCCTTCCAGCAGTCATAAATCAAGTGGGATGGGGGAATTCAAATTTCTATCCTCTGTGGTTTCCAAAGCCTTAATCCAAGGTCAACAAAGGTAATACCCAAACAACAACTATGCATAAAAAAGTCATTATTCCATTTCAATCCCATCAAATACCATCTAATGCGGTGCACCAAACATGCATTTATAGTCCCTACCGTGATCGTCTATGACACCCACTTCAAACATATCATCTCTTGTTTTAACATGTTTCCAAAAATCATACCAACCCGTTCTTCACCACATGTGGTAAACACTCTATTTCAACACCAAGAACAGGATCAAGTGCTCATGTGGTGTGGATGTGTGGGTGAGTGCATGCGGCGAGGTGTGTTAAAAAAAAGAAGTAGACCAGACGACAGAGAAACAATTGAGGGAAAAAGCACACCCTTGATTTTGTTAAGGCCCACTTATCTTTTATATGACGTTTAACCCCATATGTGCATGAGTGTCTCTCTATCCAAGTACAGAGAAATGCTCCATTGCTCTGTAAGTCATACTGCTCCTAATTGCATTGGGATACTTAGTCTAATAGATGGATTTGGTGTATTCATTAGACCCAAAACACATTTTAGATGCTTCTTATCTAAACTTGCATCGGTTAGATGATCAAATCCATCTCAGTTCAATCTTATTTTCTGTTACGGTTCTTAGTTTCAAGCCATGAGTAGAAATTGTTACAACTGCCCAAGCGATTCTTTATAATTATGAGTAATGAGGCCAATAAATAGATGGATGAAATTGTTGATTGGACCTACTTTTATGTAGACAATTAATATTTGTTAAAATCACTGTGATGATTGCATGGTAGCCCATGCAATGTGCGCTGGATGTGATCAATGGTCAGATCACTGCATTGAATTTAAGTAACCCAATGCAACTGGAAGCACTGAAGCATTTATCTTGGTATGTATTTAGGGGAGTTATTTGATACTCTGGCTGTGTATGATGCTTAATATACAGGCACTCAAAAATGGTACATGTGATGTATATTAGATCAAATTAAACCAAATAAATCCTGGAATCCACTGTCACTATTGATAGCATGAAAGTAAGATTGGCTGCACAATCCTAACCTTTGATTCATGGACACTTGTTTCTTGAAAAAAGTTTTTTTGGGTTTCATCCAGCACACTCTCTGGCCGTGTATGCGTTTTGGATGGTTTACTTCAGGGATTTTGACCATACTAGCCCTGTTGTACGGTCAAAATATCCAGAAGGAAAAAGGTACAGAAATACGCCCGCCCACGTAGCCTCTTAACATGCTTTCAAAAACAATGAAAATGCCGCTGTCCTTAGATCAGGGGCTGTTGTATGTATTTTGAGTGAAGAATACTGTACGTAATTTCTAATCTTGAGAATGAGATATGGACAGAATTTGTTTTTGGGTCAACCGGAACTTAGATGTAATTCGTTCATTTTCTTTATGACTCTCTATTTATATAGAAAGATAACTTCTCATTGAAATGAAATCTATGTGGTCTACAAAACCTAATAACCTTTTAACAAAGTTTATTCAATATGAATTATTTTCTTGTGATGTGGTCCATATAATTGGCGGATGTTGATTATTCTTCTAACCATTGACTTCCACGAAATTCTGAAGTTAATGGATGAAGTGGATTCCACACGTAGGCGATGAAGAGCCCCATAGATGGTGTATGAACGCCTTTAGAAAAGGCCAACCATTGCATTTTTATACATTCTACACAGGTTTCTCTTCTTTTTTGAGAAACTGAACTTGTGGGACCCACTACCACTCTACCTTTGGCGTTTATCTCCGGCATTTCTTTTCTCTGGCGTGCATACAGTCGGCATTCTCCGGCGTTCATTTGAAAGCTCATTTTCTTTTAAGTCCGTTATTGATCTTTGTCATTTTTCTCCTTTAACGTCTATCTAGCATTCTTTAACATTCATTCCAAAACTTTTCTTCGTTCATTGAATCTTCATCCACACTTCCACAATCATGATCGTACAGTTCTCTAGTGTCCTTACTATCATAGTAAATTATAACTTTAGTCATTTTTAAGGTAAATAAAGCCTTAAATCTTTTTCTAATGGGTTAGGTTATGTTATCTTTTTGTAAGAGAGCAGATTATGATGTGTTTCAACATTATGAAATGTCATCCAATAAGGATTGATGTTATTATCTAATATGGGTTGAGGGTGACAATTAATGTGTAAGGGTTGAGATTGGCAGGTGTGAAGAGTCGAGGTTGACAACTAGGAAAGTTGACAACCTTAACCCTTACGATTTGACAACCACAACCCTTCACCTAGTTTAATAACCTCGACTGTTACCATTTGACAATCATGGTCCTTCACATAATTTGACAACCTCGACTCTTATTGGATGATAGCATAAACCCTTCACATGTTATAACCCCGACCCTTTAAAATTGTTAATTTATACCCTTTATGTTGTAAACATAATAATACACTATCTATTTTTATTGAAGGTTAACGCATATGAGAAGATCATGGCTCATCGGCCCATACTATGCTATTATGATGGAGAGGGTATATACGAAAAGGAATCTCAACGTGGGTGTGAACTCAAAAGGGATCGTTGTGAGGGATAAAATTATGTACAAGAATCTTATAGATAAAATGCATTACATGACAACACCAGATGAATTTGATTTGAGAATGAAAGTTATGTACAGTGAGACAGTATGTGGATTACTCTCTCTACATACAATCAAAGATAATGAAGAGCTCCTGACATTTATGCTTTTCTATGGATAGAGTCTACCTACTCAAATGTCACTGTATATAGAGAAAGTGAAGCGTACGCCTCTTGTGCACACACACTCTACATTACATTCAAACATATTGTCCTCCGATATATAATTGTCTAGCAATGATACATGTCATGTTCGACGACTTGACGATTGGGATATTCCTGGCCTTCAAGCAATGAAGGATGTTATGATCGACGATTCGACGATTGCAATATTCCTGGCCCTTCAAGCAATGATCTATGTTAGGATGGAAGAGTTGATGACTACGATATCCTCGTCCCTTCCGCCAATGTTACGTGTCTTGATCCCTCGGTTTTGTTCAATTCACAACCTATTAACTTGAGTTTATGCATACCAATCAATGAAGAATATCAAGATATTCTTTTATCATCAATCCAACTGATTAGACTCCACAAGATACTTTTGTCACTCCATCCGATATCAACTCGTGGGCATTACTGACATATTTCGGTTGAGAGTGATGAGTGTACATGCGATGACTTTAGTTTTATATTGCTACCTTTTATGCATGTAATCACGACTTGTGATAAGTATTAGCTCAATATTTACAAATTCTGCTTTCCTTTCTACATGATAGAATTTTACCAAAAAATATACAGAGAGTTGGTCTACCCAGTGCTTGACAATACTCAATGGAATATTCCGAACGAAGTAAGGACACTGTGTGAGAATACGAAACCCCTATAATATAAAAGATCTACTAGAAGACTAAAGGAGATTTGAATTACATCTTATGAAGATAGGCTCATAGTTAAATGCTCAAAATGTAGGTGAATATGTCACAATTGGCGCGATGCACCTTCCTCCCTTTAGGTTGGCAAGAATTTTTTTAATGTATTTAAGACTTTTGAGACTTTAAGAATTTTTAGCCATCTTAGTATTGATTGACAATGACTATGTGAACGTGAAAATGATGCGTGATATACATAAGAGAATTCCATGTCAAGCAATTTAATGGTCTTGGTTTTTAATTTAAGGGTCGTAATTATCATCCAATGAAGGTCGAGATTATCACTTACAATGGGTCGAAGTTGACATACAGTATATAATGGGTTGGGGTTGTCATCTATTAAGGGTTGAGGTTGACATTAAGTGTAAACCTCTCATATAGTGTCAACCTTAACCCATTATAGATGACAACCTCACCCTTAATTAACTGCTTGTCAACCACGACTATTATGGATGATAAACTCGACCCTTATTGGATTGCTTGTCAACCTTGACTTATTGTGGATGATAATCTCGACCCTTACTAGACTGCTGTCAATCTCGACCTATAGTGGATGATAATCTTGACCCTTACTGGACTGCCTGTTAACATCAACCCATTGTGGATGATAACTTCGACCTTTACTAAATGATAACCGCGACCCTTAAATTGAAAACCTCTTTCCTTAAATTGCTTGACAAGGAATCCTCCCATGTACATCATCTACTCATTATACATTCATACACAATTATTCATTGACATCATTTAGGAATCATACATTTATACACAATCCTTCATCGGCGTCATCCATCCATCCTACATTCGTATACAATCATTCATTGACATCATTCATAGATCCATCCTATACATTCCTATCATTAAATAGGTGTACTTCTTTACAATCGACATATAATATATCTTCAAATTTATAGTTAACATATAATTTGCAACCTCATTAAAGTCAATTTTTTGGTTTATTTCTTCGAAGATTTCTTCTTATGGGTTGTTTACCCAACATCGCCTCCTAATTCTACTTTGATCCCACAATCTTTACCTTATTCACTCATTCATTGACAAAAAAGTAGAAAGCACTGACCGAGGAGGCTGTGTAGCTTCAAACTACTTTGTGTATTCTAGACATTCGTATGCGATGACCTTTCTGAATTTAGGGATATCGTCCTCTAAAAAAGGAAATAAGATTAAAACAAAACACAAAACATACAACAGTAAATTAAGACTACTCAAATATTTACTTACAGGTCCAAACCTGACGCAGGGATGAACGTGATGAGGATAACTACTCCGAATTCACGAAGCTTCTCTGGACTCCTCACAGAGACTTCTCGAATCCACGAGGAAAGAAAGCAGAAAATAGAAATAAATTCTAAGAAATTCTAAAGTGATTAATTGATGAATAAAAACGAGTTCGCAACCCTTTAAATAGGGGTACCAATCAATGGGAAAGAAATTAGAAACAAACTACAACTCAAACTCCTAGAATCCGCGACTTACTATAAATAGTAAACTTACTATTTATAGATGGTCGTGATGTCTACTAGTGCGCAAGGTTTTCGGCCAAAAATAGTAAGTGTCCTATTTGGCTTCACTAAACCGTTCTCCTAATTATTTTAAGCTCTTTTCACGTTGGGCGCAACTCCATCCAAAAGCCCGACGGATGAAGAGTTATAATCAAACTAAAACTTACTATTTATAGTAAAAATGAAATTAAAACAGGAAAATGACCGTCGATCCAGGGGTTTTTCGCAATTCCGGGCTACGCAACCCTGCGTAACGGGGTTAGTTGGCTTCAGTAGCTCATTCTACCCCAAAATCATATATTTTACGTCAGATAACTCATTCCGGATTGCAAGATACGCCCAATTTAAAGTTCGATGGTCTGGATCACTTCTGTCGTCGATCGGGCCTTTTCTGATCCACCTTGGCCATGTAACTATCCGCGATCCACTCTACATTAAAACCTCAAACCCATAATGAGTGCAAAGTCCAGCTTGCTCAATTTTATGATGGTGCCCCGAACGTCAAAAGTCAGGTCACCAATATACCTATGCATATGATAGTTGATTCTTGACCATGTGCCTTCCACCTAGCCATTGGAAAATCCAATACATGCCTAAAATAAGTCTTCTTAAACATCTCTTTTCTAATAGGAGTGTTGTCAGAATTATCTAACATGTATTTATTCAAAAACGAAATAGAACACTTTAGAGAGACTATTGCCTTCTTATAATCCAAGCAAGTAGTCCTTCTTGATTGTTTTCAACCTGCATTCCAATAAGGGTTAAGATTATCCTTCGCTAAGGGTCGAGGTCATCATCCACTAGGTTGTCATCTACTCGAGGTTTGACAGTGGGACAGTAAAGGTCGAGATTATTATTTAATAAGGGTCAAGGTTGACAATCTTCCGTTAAGGGTTGAGATTGTCATCCACTAAGGGTCGAGGTTGACAGTATGACAATAAGGGTCGAGATTATCATCTAATAAGTATTGAAGTTAATAGTTTTTCGTTAAGGGTCAAAGTTGTCATACTGATAACCTTGACCCATATTGTATGCGTTGATTGTACCAAATATTTATAATCTTGATCCTTACTACATGACAACCACGCCCCTATACTATGTACAGAAACATGAGTATAAAATTAGTCAGAGTTGTCATTTTAAAGTGATCCAGGTTGTCATCATTCCTGAATCATATCATTTTCACATTACAATCCATAATCACAGTCATGACCATAATCATCACAGCAATAACCTCCACACACAAAATCACCGTATTCGCAGTCAAAATCACTTCTTCCCACAACGGTTCCTTCCAACCCTTAATAGCTTCAAGTTGATATCCAACAATAATAGTAAAAAAAAAAAAATTTCAAATATTCCCCACATACAATGGATTGCCATTTCTATGGTTTTTAGTTGTGAAAAAAAGGTGTTTTGTGGAAGTAAAAGAAGCTGGAGTTGGAGAAGATGATGTTGGAGACAATCACGTTGAAAAAGTAATGTCGGAGGGGTGGAGGTGAGTCCTATAGAAGAAACTTCAAAAGGGAGAGGTGGGGTCGAGGTCGGAATTCGAAATGGACCATGTGGTCGTTTTTGGCATTATAAACATATTTCTGTATAACATAAGTGGGTCTCATCTTCGGCTTTTGGTCAAATCTGCTCCGTCCATTCTCTCTAGAATTTTGAGTAAGGTAATATTCCAGAGAATGACCAACATCTTCAGGTCTTGTGGCCCATAACACAACAAAACAGTAGGTATTGTTTCATCGACCAGTGAATATTTCTTCCTGTGGTAGGCCACTAATAGCTCAGAACAGTGTGAAGTAATACTTTCTCCTGAAAAACCTAGGCCACAAACATTATCAATAGATTGGATTTACCTTTCGATGGGCCCCATAATCAAATGGATACAGCTGGTTGCATCAGGAAGCGTAATGGTCTAAACGTACCTTCTTCCTTCTTTTTTGCCTTACCGACTTGTGATTAACCGAGTACCATACAAACTAAGATCCATAGGGCTTATATTGATGTTTATATGTCATCCAATACGTTCATAATATCACATATACATAAATGAAGGGAAAACACAAATATTATATTTATACAAAACGTTTGTGGCCTACCAAGAAGCTTTCAATAGTAGCATGTAACTCACACTATTTCTTGTGGTGTGGTCCACTTCATCTCTAGATAAATTTCAAATTTTGGGTTCATAGATTAAAATGAGCTGGTATAATGGATGAGTTGTGTAGATTAAAACCTTAAATTACAATGGGCTCCACTTCCAGGAGCATCACCGTAGGACCCCTCTCCAACATCGTTCCCTATTAGTCGTTTGCGCAAGGCTCCGTCACCATTTCATTAGAATTTCTTTCTTATTATTATTATTTTAAAAAAATCCGTCCGAAACTACTCAGGCAATACTTTAAATTCCTATTCTTTTTTGAAATTTCACCTTACTGTAAAAAATCCCTTTACGTATGAAGTTTCCATGTAATTTATAAATGCCTGCCTATCATCCATCAAAATCTCTCGCCCTATCAAAGTTATAATGCTCCAAGTCTCATCAGATCACTTGGACCTTTCAATCAATTAATCTGAGCCGTCCATTAAGTCCAAAACATATTTTTTGGGTCACCATGAAAAAATTCTCACTGATTGGATGATCTAATCTGATCTCGATTTAGCCTTATGTTTTTTTTTCTAGATGGGAATGGCTAGGATTGCCCGACAGGAGTAATTCATTAGAATCGTAAGCACCCCACGGCAGGCCCTAAAAAATAAAGATTAAATTCCTAAGAGGGCCTATTTTGTGTAAACGATCTGGACCATCCATATTAAAAGATATTGATCAGATTATTAGCGTTGCCAGATTGGGCCAAACATGGGTGACGCACCTAATGTTGGATTTTATGCAAACATCACGGTGGGTCCCACCTGATCCGCCGACACCTTGGCTCCTTGATTCATGCGGTAGGGCGTTGAAAATCTTTTCGAAACAGGTACCGGAATTTACGGATTGGTGGAGATTTATTGAACGGTTGGGATTGTGACGTAGTCTGTGAATTCAAAGCTGACGTGGTTTAGTTTGAGGAAGTTTCTGCACTCGAAACTTATGTGGGGCCCACCGTGATGTTTGTGATAAATCAAAACCGTCCATCCGCTTTTTGAGCTCATTTTAGAGCGTGTAATTAAAAAATGAACCGGATCCAAGACTCAAGTAGGCTGAAAACATAAGGATTGAACGTCCATAGTTGATATATTTGTGGGGGCACAGAAGTTTTGAATCAAGGTATATTTGTGTTTTCAGTTCATCCTAGTAGGAATGACGTTATGAACGGTATGGATGGAATATAAACATTACTGTCGACCCCATAGAGGTTTCAAAGTTAGGAATTTCCCTACCCACCTTTTCTTCTAGTGTGTACTACTTAAGTCGTGTATCTTTCTCATTTTCGGCTCAATGTCCTAAAATGATCTAAAAAAACGGATGGACGGATAGATTTCAATAAACATTACGATGGGCCCCACCCAGGTTAACAGCACATCCTTTTCCAGGTATGATTGGTGTGCAATTGAGTGCTTCTGTATCAAGAATCATACTCGCATCAAACTAACCCTCGCTATTAAACGGAAATGGATTGGCTACTGCCCCTGCAACCAGCCCGGTGGCTAATGGTCGGTGCTCTGTGGGCCCCACAATGATGTATTTATTTCATCCATTCTGTTAATCCATTTTTACAGATCATTTTAAGGTTTGATCCCAAAATTTATAGGGATATAAATCTCAAGTGAACCACACCACAGGAAAACAATAGTGATTGGATATCCACCATTAAAATCCTCCTAAGGCCCACTGTACTGTTTATTTGACATCCAATCTGTTGATTAGGTCATACAGACCCAGATGAAGGCAAAAAACAAATATCATCTTGATCCAAAACTTTTATGGCCCCCAAAAAGTTTTTAATGATCGACGTTCATTCAACACTGTTTCCTGTAATGTGGTCCAATTGAGATTTTTATATCCTTATTTTTGGTCTCATAATATAAAATGATCTCAAAAAAATAGATGGACCGAATGGATGAAACAAATACATCATGGTGGGGTCGACAGAGCGCCGACCATCAGCCATTGGCTGATGGCAGGGGAGTATCCAATCCGTTTACCTATTTAACGTAGTTGGCGAATACATCGACGAGGTATCAGGAAACTGTACATTACGTTTGGGATTTCAGTTAAATAGTCCCACATTTCATTCATCCAAACTATTGAAATGACGGCCCTCATCATGTTCAAGAATTCAAGATTCTAGATGAGTAGGGCCCACGATTCACGAGCTGACGGTCAAACGCGGTATACTTGGGTCATTGGTTTGTCCAAGTGGGGCCCATGATTTAGTGATCTAAACCATTGACTGGACGAGCAATGGCGTGATAAGGCTCTTTCGTTAGTCATTCAAATAAGAAGTCAAAATATCTCAGCCGTTCAGACCCGGAATGAGGTGTATCATCTAGAAAGATGCCTTCCCCTCGACGAAATCAGCCGGCAAATACAGCAGCTCCTGTCTGCCGTTGAAAAATCCCTCCAAGGATTATGGAATGCACATTTTGGCATTCGGAAAATGGACGGTTGAGAAGGAATACACCGATTTTCCGCTAAAAAGCCAACGCGTAGTAACCGTCAACGACCCGATGATACTTTGAACATACTCTCGAGTCAGCATCGTATAAATCGTCAGATGTAGATAAAGTGCTCGCCCCGAGTAGCGGTACATCAGTTCTGTCCAGCATTATTTGCAGCTGGGCCCCACCTTTCATCCATCAAGACCATCCATCTAGTTAGTACCGCACTTTTTGATGGATCATACTAACAGGATCCTAATCCAACAATCCTAACCGTTCACTTTGGGTAGTTAGTAAACAAACAGTGAACTAACTGCCCATCTGCAATGCAAAGGAAAACAAATCAATCGACGGTTGGGATTGTACAATGTGTGAGACTTTAGCCCATGGACCATCCACAATATATTCTATCAGATGAACGATTTAGATTGCTGAAAACTGGATCACCTGCAGGTGCAATATCTAAGCCGTCCATCAGTGGATCTGACTGTCTATATGTTTGTGACAAACGACAAGTGACAGCTAGTCGGGCTGGAAATTTTCGAACATGCTTTTGGAAGCTGTACAATTTTTTTAATAAATCGGGCCCACCTGATTAGTGGACCGATCTGATCCTTATCCCATGACATTAAGATGGTTGTACCCTCGCGATGGATGCTGCTTAGGTACATACCCGGATTGATCAAGGTCAGTGGATCACTAACTGTGGGGCCCACTGAGATTTATGTAACTTACATCCACACCGTCCATCTATTTTGACAGTTCATTTTATGGTATTATCCCAAAAATGAAGCAAATCCAAATCTTACGACAGGAAGAAGTCGTGATTGAATCCCCACCATTAAAAACTTGATGGAGCCACCAGAATGTTTAGTTTCCATCCAACCTGTTGATAAGGTCACAAAAACATGGATGAAGAGTCCATACAAATATCAGCTTGATCTAAAACTTTGGTCGCCCACGAGAAGTTTTTAATGGCTGATTACTAACTGTTACCTGTATGTTTACCTGAGATTTGGATCTCCTTATTTTTTGATATTATACCCTAAAATGATATTTTAAAACAGATGGACGGTGTGGATATAAGGAAAATACATCAATGTGGGCCCCACGTTCAGGGATACCACCCACCTCGATGGATCCGGGGATCCACCGACGCCGCGTCCATTTGGAGCTCCATACTACCTCAGCTGGCACCGGACTCGATTTTTCCTGTAACCCGGGTCACATCAATCCCTTGTAACCCTAAGCTACGTGGGGTCCACTGTGATGTTTTTATTTATATCCACTCTGTCCATCGGTTGGGTCAGACCATGTTATATGGTAATATAAAAAAAATCATGAATATCCAAAAATCTAATGGACCACGCCAAAAGAAACAGTAGAGATTGAAAACAAAAACACAACATTAAAACCTTTTTCCGGGCCACAGAAGTTTTGGGTCTGGCTAATATTTTGTTTTATGCTCATCGGGCCGAGATTTGCCTTATGAACGGATCGGATGGCATATAAACATCATGGTAGGCCCCAGGATGGTTTCAACGGCTGGAAATTCCACCTCCACTGCTTCCTTTGGTATGGTCCACTTGAATAGTTGATTCCCCTCCCTTTCAAGCTGTGGTCCTAAAATGAGTTAGCCAAGCGTATGGAAGGAGTGGATCTGAAGTGGCATCTGCTGGCACATGAGCTGCTTTATACCTACGTGTGGGGCTTACTAAAGCTCCACGTAGTTGCATGTGTACGTACACGTATACGTATACGAATACGGATACGCTACTTTTTTTTGAGGCCCACCTAACTGGCAGCAAAAAGCGCATCCCCATAAATACAAGCATTGAATGGGAAACGGTAGTAAATGAGATTGGTTGGGGAGAAGGGAGAAAAATGGTTATGTGAGAGAGAGAGACACTTGGTTTTTTAATCCGTCCATTTCATGTGAGCGGTCGGATTCGGTGAGCGACCCCACCGACTGACACGGGTTGCATTCGGGGGATCTGTGGGCCTCATAGTAATGTATGTATTTTATCCACGCCGTCCATCTATTTTGGAGTATTATTTTAGGGAATTGGAAGAAAATGGAGGCATATCCAATGCTCAAGTGGACCACACCACAAGGAGTGGTGGTGATAATGTCACCCACCGTTGAAACCTTTCTAGGACCGACCGTGATGTTTATTTATCATCCGATCTGTTCATAAGGTCAAGTATGCCTGGATGAAGGGTATACAAAAATATCAGCTTGATCAAAATTCCGAAGCTCTTAAGAAGCTTTCAATGGAGGAAGTTTAATATACACTGTGTGGTTCAATTGAGAATTTGATCTAACTCATTTTTGGAATGATAATATAAAATGATCATAAAAAATTTATGGACGGCGTGGATGAAACATATACATCAATATAGGCCCCTCATAGCCCATGCAAGGATCGAGTCTGTCCTCGCGGGTGCAGGAGGCGATCCGGGTCCACGCACCAACTGCAGCTTGGACCAGCCACTAATTAGTTTTTTGCCCGACACGCGTCGGTCTCGTGCTGGATCGGTCCGGTTCGGGTTTTCCCAAAATGTCCATCGCCAGCTGTGGTCCCCACAGTGATATATCTCGTTCTTGGCCTGTGAATTTATCGGGAGATTTTTACGTTTCGACGTTTTCTCGCGATATTATCCCGTAAATCTCGCTGAAAATTAAATGTTAAAGAAATATTTATTAGGAATTTCCACGTGAAATCACAAGATATTTAAAACTACCGTGATTTCGAAAATATCGCGATATTATCCCGACAATATGGCTTGATCAAGTGTCGGTGAATACAGCTTAGATCTTGAAGTCTTCATGATATTTATGATAGTGATGGTCACCAAGCTGATCTTGGCCGATGACATGGACATTGGACGATTGGGATCAAGTATAAAAATCTGGACGGTTGGTACCGGTTTGGAAGATCATAGCCATCAGTCTTCTGCAATTATTTTAGACCAATGTATCTATCGTGGGGCCCACAGATTGATGCTGGACTGAAATATTAGATGAAGGGCATTGTGTTTAACATCTTCACATGTAAATTATTTATATTATGTCAGATTTTTGGCTTTAAGTGGTAAAGTATTTATATGTGCACGTTTGATTGACTAATAAATATTTTATCAAGTAAAAACTGACTAATCACATTAATAAAGATTTGAGTGGTATATTCTACTAAAATTTTAAAATGAATTAAAATGATTGAAATAAGATATGCTAATGGGGTTGAGCCACTTTCAACACATATGAGGATGGATGGATTGGATGTCATGCCCAGCATGAATTCAATGGATGCCTGACTGTTGGATACATTGTGGTTATGTGCTTTACATCTACGAAGTCCATCCATTTTGATAAATCATTTCATGGTGTGATATAAAAAATGAAGCAAATCCAAATCTTATGTAGACCACACCATTGGAAGCAATGGTGATTGATTATTAAAAACCTCTTGTGGGCCACAAAAGTTTTGGATCAAGTTGATATTTGTATGGTTTCTTTATCTAGGTGTTCGTGGCCTTACCCATAGGTTGATGGCAACTAAACATTCCGGTGGCCCTCCAGAAGTTTGTAATAGTGGGTATTTAATAACTGCAGTTTCGTGTGGTGTGATCCACCTAAGATTTGGATCTACTTCATTTTTGAGATCATGCCCTAAAACGAGTTGTCGAAACCGTTGGACTTAGTGAATACAAGTCGCATACATCATAGTGGGCCCCATAGTCAAGGATCCACAGAACTTTGTGTCCTTGAAACGTTTTTAACCGTGTTGTTTGGATGTCTTCAATCTCTACATGAAATAGGGTTTTTGAGCGATTGAACAACCTGCTTGATCGATCGAGTGAGCCCTGAATTAGACAAATTAGTCTTTGAACAATTTTGGACAGGTTCGGTTGATTGACCTGAAAGATTTTAGCGATTGATAGAATTCAAAAAACACTTGTAAATTCTTTGGATCCTTTTGAGCATATTTGAGCGATCGAACATGTGGCGAGCGGTCGATCGATCGATTCATACTTATATCGACGATGCGCACGATTTTGCATAATTGCACATATTATTTTCTATTTTTGAGTGTTATATATATATATATATATATATATGATGCAGAATTATGGTATGATTAAGAGGGTTTAAATGTTCTAAGAGGGTTTTGAAGGGAGGCTAGAGTTTTCTCAATGGTTTCGCATCTATAAGTAAATCAATCTCTTATAATATCATTTCATAGTGGATTTTGTTGTTACTTTGTGAAGCAAATTTTTTTTTTTTTTTTTTGCAAGAATTTTCTAAGTAAAATTCATGTATTCCTACGCATGCTTTATCGTGATTATCTTTTGTTTGTTTGATTCGAATTCGGGATTTGCTTATGCGATCCTCCAATAAGTGGTATCAGACATATACATTGGGATTCGAGTTTGAATCTGAAACGAGTCGATGAAGGGATCAAGCATTAAGTATGAAACAAAGAAATTCACCGGGAAAGATAATTTTGAACTATGGAAGGTGAAGTTGAGAGGATTTCTAGTTCAACAAGGATTGCAACAGACACTCCTTGGTGCAGTGAAACGTCCTCACGTTTATGAGCGATGAAAATTGGGAAGAACTAGATGAGAGAGCGAAAACATCGATTCAATTATGCTTATCTGACGAGGTCTTTTTTAATGTCCTTAATTAAAAAAAAAACTACTATAGGGCTTTAGAATAAGTTAGAAAGCTTATACATGATGAAATCTCTATCGAATAGTCTTTATCTGAAGAAGCAGTTCTATAATTTGAAGATGGTAGGTTTGATATTAATGAACATATCAACGTGTTTAATTAATTACTTTACAAATTGACGAGTGTGGAAGTGATGATAGACAAGAAGATTAAGCCCTAATTTTGTTGAATTCCTCAATAGTCTTAAGAAAGTCTTGTAGATACTATGTGCCAAGATAAAGATGCCATTAACATCGAAATTATCATCTCAGCCCTTCATTCGAAGCAGTTGAGAAAGAAGGACAGTGGTGGTGATTTTTCTACAAATGCGTTGGTAGTTAGGGGAATAAATTTTGAGCAGAAGAAAGGAAACTCGTGATCTCGGTCTAAGTCTAAGGATAAGGGAAAGATGAAGTGCTAGAATTGTGAGAAATAAAGACATATGAAAAAGGATTGTCAGAATCCCAAAGACCAAAAAGGCAAAAAATTAGATGAAACGTCGAAGGAGGCCAACGCAACGAAATCTAGTAAGGAGATGGATTGTGGCGACGTTCTGACTGCATCCAAATTCGGGTATTTCAGTGATGGGTGGATTTTGGATTCAAGGGCTTCATACCACATGAATTTTCAATAGAGTTGGTTCACGACTTACAACAAGTGTGATGGTGGGTGGCCATGTATTTATGGGCAATGATATTTCCTGTAAGCTCGTTGGAATTAGATCGGTGCGCATCAGGATGTTTGAAGGAGCAGAGCGTTTCATGATAGATGTGAGACATATTCCCGAACTGAGGAAGATCTAATTTCTCTAGAGGTCCTTGATGTACTTGAGTGTAGGTTTACCAGCTATAATCGCGTTTTAAAATTTTCAAAGAGGCACTCATTGTGATGAAGGCATAAGGAGCGATAACCTTTACAAGTTGATCGGGAATATTGTATTAGGTGGAGCTATATCATCTGTAGTGGAATCCACATCGTCATGTTTGTGGCATGCGCGTCTGGGCCATATGAGCGAGCGCAATATGAATGTAGTTTATGATCGTTACTTGATTCTTCTTTTAACAGTATTGATTTAAATATATGTGAGAATTGCATATATGGTAAACAATCACGATTATCTTTTAAATACGAAAAGCATGTTATTAAAAATGTTCTGAATTATGTGCATTCTAATGTATGGGGGCTATTGCCCATGGTTTATGGAGGGGTCATCATTTTTTGTATTATTCATAAATGACTACTCAAGAAAAGTGTGGGTCTATTTCTTGAAAAATAAATTTGATATCTTCACCACCTTCAACAAGTGAAATGCGATGGTGGAAAAGCAAACTGTAACACCCTGGATTTCTGGGGCTGAATAGATACTCGACTCCCGATATCCCGGGTGTCATATGCTTTGCGGAAGCGGGGTTCTGTAATTCATTTTACCTGGGCTTTGAGCAATTCCTGGAATTAAAATAGACTATGCAATGGCCACCTCATCTAGCACGTTAGGCTCTGCGGTACCTGCATCCAAGATGAGGTCTGGTTGGTGTTTTAAAACATTGTCCCAGAGTGGGAGTGAGTAGCTAAGTCAGTGGTACCATTAACAGTAAGTTACACATGTTATCATACGCAGGAACAAATTTAGTGAAAGGCATATATGCAAAGAATTCTAAATACTCTTGTTAATGCAAATGCATGGTTCAATGATATGATGCATATCCTCTCCACAATACTCCCTCAAGCGACAACATTAACGATCGCAAATGACCAACACTCCCTTAATACGATCTCGACTGCCGAATCGCCAAAATTAAATAATGCAATGTAATTTAAAATGTTAGGCAAGTTGATTAATTATGTCCATTCATCCTGTAATTTGGAAAAACCGAGATACCCTGACATATCAATGCCCTAATCCGATCGCGTGGCTCTGGCGGTCATGGTCGTATGACTCTTGCGATCCTTGGCCCGTTTGGGTTCGTCACTCCCAACATTAGAATCATACGAAAGTGCTTAAGATAAATAGAGTCTTTACCCGTGGTAACTATGGAGAGGCTCGTCAGCCCAGCGTAGGCCAACAGCTTGGGTATAGTGTCCCATACCACTATACCCGGCTCACGAGATATAGTTGCTTAGTGGTTACTATGGGGAGGCTCGTCACCCCAGCGTAGGTTGACAACTTGGATACGGTGTCTCATACCACCATGTCCGGCTCATGAGTCTTGTGGGCCGCAACTAATGGTTTGTCAGTGGGCGCAAACGGACACAAGGTGCCTCAGGTTTAAGCAGGCGTGTACAAGCATAGTTAATGTAGAGATAAACCACGGGCTATATGACTTGAGAGCGACATCTCGCGTAGTCTAACTACAGCTGACAACTCGCAGTTTGACTAGTCAGGCCAAATTTACTTGTGGGCAGGCCTAACAGAAGGGCTGCCCAAGAAAGTTCCGAATTGTTGGCCGATCCGAAGAGGGTGTAGTGTATAATTGTAATATAAATAAGTAGAAGTCGATCTACTTGGAGTTGTGAGGGAAATCAGGCATGTATAATAATAATTTGCATTCACTATCAGTACACAAGTTCTCGTTTGGTATAATTCAGGGTATTCCTAATTAGACATGCACATGGGTCTAGGTTTCAAGAGGACATGAAATGGGAATGAGCACTATAGCCAACTAAAGGAAGAATTGAGCCTACATGGCGAAATGCGGGTAGTTAATTCACCTACTCTGCTCATGTGAGAGACATGCACACGATTGCATCTTGCTATCTTAGTAAAAATTTGGGGACATCCTAACTAAGAATTTCACAATGGTCAACAAATCAACGATACAACCAGCAATTTTCCTAACCTACACATACATGGGACATGCATCCGAATTCAAGTTGTGAAATCAACAAAATTGGGGTAATATATATGCAATTTCATAATTGCCAAACAATTCAAACAATACATGCATCAAGGGAGTTAAAATCGAAATTCCTTTCCCAATTTAGGAAAATTTCATGCACAAGTTCAAATTCAGTAATGTCATACTATAACAGCAACATGCAAAGCAAAATCGCCACACATAATCACTAGAATTCACTCTAGGCATGATAACAAGCCACCTAGAGGTAATGGTCTGCACCTATTGTAGATTGGAGGTCCTTGGAGTCACTCTAGTGGCGCCAAGTTCGTAAATTTGATGTGCCGGGGACATGTGCCAGAGGAATTGCATGTTAGGACACATGCAAGCGGCCCAAGATAAGGAAAACGGAGGAGAGATAGAATGGTTACCTTTGGTCAGCTATACTTCACCTCTATGGTGGTAGGGCCGCAGTTTTCGGCGAATGACGGAGGTAGGAGAGTGAAAATTTCAAATTCCCAGCTCCCCTTGCTCTCTCACTCTCTCTCTTCTCTCTCTTCTCTCTCCTCTCTCTCTCTCTCTCCCTTTTCTAGAAATTACCGTGGGAGTGAGGGAGAGAGGGATTTGAAGGCTTTTATAGCCTGAACTTTTGTTTAATTGGCCTTGGGTGCCAGTTACTTCCTCAAGTGACCCTTTGGGGCCTACTTATAGCTTTTGGGGCTGCCCTGGTGGCCCCTTGACCCATCTGAGTTATGAGATGGGCGCCTTATGGTCTGATAAGGGGTTGTCCAAGGTTTGGTGTTAAATGAATGCGGGGATTGATCGCAAGGGTCCATTTTGTGATCAACGGTCACCGTCCTTGATCAGGGTCAAATTCGGTGGACGAGTGCATGGAAAATTCTCGAACTGCGGTATACGTTTGGGTGAAATCTGACGGCTGAAGTGTCCTAATTTATTGTCCTAAGTGGTGGAGCTAATTGTTGTAAAAAATTAGATTTCAGGTTATTACTTGGGAGAGTTACGTTTTACAAGCGCCGACTGGACGACGCAGATCGTCTGTTTCTAGGTGTCGTTTGAGTCCATTGCCCTCAATGGACTACAAACCTAGTGAGATGAACATTACTCGATAATTTCGGAACTAGTGGCCCACTAACGATCGGTTTAGAGCTTGTTCGGGTAATCGGGCATTTTTGGAATAAGTAGGGAGATTTCTTGGGGGCAGTTGTTAGGGTCTAGATAACTACGTTCACAGTATGGCCTATTCAAAATTAGCGAAAATGGTATTCGGTCATGATTACTCTAAATTGTCAATTTTAAGTTAAAAGAGTAACTTGGTTGATTTGGTTTATTAATTAAGGTCCGACCCATAGCTGGCTCAGGTTTGAGTAGATTTTTAATTTAGTTACGATTGTTTTGATTAGTCAGTGGTAGGTCGGTTAGATTTAGGTCCTATGTGAACAAATCATGAGAATAAACTGAATGTTTAAGTGATCAGTTGGATTCATTGATTTTCTACGGTTGATCAATCTTCTTTGTACGGTTCTTTATTGATACCAGCCGCGTATAGGCTCACTTCAAGCGTTAAGGGTCGGTAAGTGACGACGTGACTAGTTATATATATAAAAAAATTTAAGAATTTCTTGGTAATCCAAAATAGTGAAAATTCGAGGTGTTACACAAACATATGTAGAAATTGAAAGTGTTGAGGACAAACGATGGTGGAGTATTCGCTTTAAGCGAATTCAATTAGTTTTGTAAAGATGAGGGGATTGTACGACATAACACAGTCAAGCACACACCAGAGCAGAATGGTATGGTGGAACGAATGAATCAGACTCTCTTGGAGAGAGTCTAAAGTATGTTGAGCAATGCTGCGTTAGGCAAAGAGCTATGGATTGAGTCGATTAACACAGCTTATTACTTAGTGAATTGGTCTCCCTCTATGCATATAAATTGTAAAATATCAGAGAAAGTGTGGAGTAGTAATGATGTAGACTACTCAGGGTCGCGAGTATTTAATTATGATACTTACTTTCATGTACCATCGGTTGATAGAAAAGCTAGACCAAATGACAAAGAAGTGTACCTTTGGTGGTTATGGCGATGGTGTGAAGGGATATAGGCTGTGTGACTAAGTCATTCGGAAGATCACATTAAGCCGTTATATCGGGTTTGATGAGAATTCCTTGTTCTGTAAGAATAAGCACAAGGAAACAAGAAAGTTAACGGTAATTGACGTTAAAATATAAAAAAAGGCGAGACACAGGAAGATGCCAAGCAAAAGAAAGAAGTATAAGAGCATGTGGAATAGCCACCTGTGAGGAGAAATCTACTGAGAGATCGTACATTACCGGCGACATACGGAGATAACTAGAATATTTCATTCATTCTCATTACAGATGAGAGAATCAGTTTACCTTCTAATAAGTATTGGATATCCTAGAAGCTGAGAAGTGGGTGGTAACGATATAAGATGAGATTGACTCTTTATATAAGAACGAGATGTGGGAGTTGGTGGAGCTTCTTATTGGGATTAAAGTGATCAGGTCCAAGTGAATTTATAGGAAAAAACATAACAGATACAAGGCAAGATTTGTTGCGAAGGGGTACGCTAAAAAAAAGGCATCGACTTTAATGAGATATTCGTGCTTGTTGTTAAGTAGGTATTTATTAGATTTGTTTTAGTGCTGGTTGCCCAATATAATTTAGAATTGGAATAAATGGATGTAAAGATAACTTTCCTACGTCGAGATTTGGAAGAACATATTTACATGGAGCAACCAGGGGGGTTTGAAGAGGATGGATCAGAGAATAAGGTTTGTAGGTTGAAGATGTCATTATACGGCCTGAAACAGTCACCTAGGTAGTAGTATAAAAAATTTGACACTTTCATGATGAGTCAACAATTTATTAGAAGTGAATATGATCATTGTGTCTATTTTAAGACACTGGGTGATGAAGAATTCATTGTACTAGTATTGTATGTTGATGACATGCTTACCGCCAACCAGAGCATGCCCGAGATCAATATATTGAAAACTTAGTTACTAGGGACATTCAAAATGAAAGATCTGTATGCTGCAAAGAGGATTCTTAGCATTGATATACATAAAGACAGAGAGAAGAGTATGTTATATTTATCTCAGATAGAGTACCTTGAAAATGTAATGGTGAAGTTTGGGAGGGATAAAGCTAAACCAGTTAACATACCCCACATTGCTCACTTTCGGCTTTCTTCATAATAATATCCTATTACAGATGAAGAAAAGCAGTTTATATCTCATGTGCCCTATTCGAGCACAGTTGACAGTTTAACTCTAAGACTCTTAACTTAATTACTGTGAGTTCCAAAATTCACTTGATTTAAGTTAGAATATGCCACATGTACAAATTCTGTGCACCTACTAATCAAGTTATATAAAAGCGGCGCTCTCAAAAAGTGTGACAACTTGATACACAAGTACTTCAAAATTGCACGTCCATTAACTCAAACTAATTAAATTGTGGAACTCACTTTTGCTAAGTCACAATCCCAATATAAGATTGTGATTGCTTGTTAAAATATGATCATTAAATATTTTTCATGTCAATCCTTCAATAATATCCTCCTATATGATGCTAAGATAATTAAATATGCTTAATTTTTGGTTCATATGTTATTGCATGGCCTTTATATATTGGTTCACATGTATGCACACCTATGCATATGCAAGGGTGTATTGCCACATTAGCATTAGATGTTTGAAAAATAATGGCTCTAAGTTTGAAGGTGCAATTATAAAAAGAAATTTTACTTTAGGACAAGTTAATTAACATATGCAAGAAAAGAGAGTCCATATAGAATTTGATTTTGTTGATGGGAGATGGAAAATAAGATTATAAATAAAAGAAACGCTTTGACAAAATTAAAACCGTGTGAGGTAAGTTGTGTAGTTATAAACAAAAGAGAGTCCACTCAATGTTTGGGAAGAGTGGGTGTAAGCCCCGTATCCTAGACCGTACCGTTCCATAGGCTTCCGCGGTCTTTCCGGTCGAATTCTGGCAATCTTCGACCCTTAACCGGTATTTGCGCGCGACCTGGATTCTCATGCCGTCAACCCGAGTCGACTCAACCCAGGACTTATACCTTAGCGACCGCATCGTCGCCGCGACTTGCGCGCCGAGGCGATACCGTGGTCGGGAGATGTGGGCCAGCGTTCGGTGCGAGGAAAACGCCGCGCGTGCGAATTCCGAGAGAATCTCTACAAGGTGTCACATCAATCAATCAATCCATCAATCCCATCATGTCAAGTACACATCAACTTTCACTCTTTTTCCAAGCAAATCCCCAAAGTCAAAAAGTTCTTACACAAGCCTTACCTCTCTTACAACTTTTGCCAAAAAAGTCAAAAAGTCTCTTACACTCCCATCCCTCTCTCCCATCCATCACTCCATCACCCATCACTCCCTCTCTCTCTCTCTCCCTTACAAGTCTCTCTCTCATTTTCAAACTTTTCCAAGCAAAAATCCATACGTATGAGCCTCTCCCCATATCTCCTAAGCTACATGTGTGGCCCACCTTTCCATCCTTAGATCTCTCATCTCAACCATTCATTTCTCATCTTCCTCCATTAAAGAGAAGCACAAGGAGTTAAGGAAGCCAAGGGAGTAAGAAGATCAAGCGGTGGGTGCTTTGATAGGGTAGTTTTTAATGTTTTTAAGATGGGCCAAGTGAGGCCAACCGATCAATGGTTTGGATCTCACTTTGGACCCTAAGATGTGGCCGATGGCTCACTTGGATCATCATGATCATTCCATGATGGGGCCATTCTCCATGGACCCCATCATGATGTTTATTTCCTTGCATGCTTAGGGTCATCTAGACCGTCTATTTTAGTGGAGAAGGGATCTCCACCGTTGGATTTTGATTTCATGGACCCACATGTAATGGGACCCACTTGATGTATGATTTAGTGCAAGGGAGGGCCCATCGTGGAGGGGTCCCTCCATCACGCGTGTCCCACTCTCTATCTCTCTCTCCCTATCTTTTTCTTTTCCTTATTTTCTTTATCTTGATATGATTGTGTGACCCACTTGAATGGACCCCACCATGAAGTATGTATTTTGTTTAAGTCATTTATAAGTGGGGCCCACCTTATATGTGTAGTACCCACACTATCCATCAGTGGTGGCCCACATGAGTAGGCCCACCTTGCACGGCCAACAGTCCAGCGTCCAGGGATCTGGACGTTTTGCTGGAAAACACACATGTCAGCTTGGTTCTAAGCCAACGGAGGAGGCCGCTCATTTTAGCCCCACCTTGATGTATATCTTCAATCCACGCCGTCCATTCCGTCCCAAACCTTAGGTTAGGCGTTGAACCAAAGTATGGTGTCAACCTGAGGTCCTGGCGGGCCATACCGTAGCAAATAGTAGTTTGTACCATTGAAACCTTCCCTAACCCTTTTATACGCCAAAATATGTCCAATATTGGACTTGTTTTGCTCATGTTGAGCCATGGAAGGCCATTGAACGGATTGAATCGTCAAAATATGGACCCCACCTGCGAAAACTACAAAACATCAGAAATAAAAAAAAATAAAAACAAGCTACACAGCAGATGCTGTTGTGTCAGAAACGCAGCAGCGCTGCCTGCACACGCCAGCGGGAGGACGGATTGGCGGACGTACAGCCAAGCACGGCTGTAGCCGTGGGCCCCACCTTGATGTTTATTTGTCATCTAATCCATTCATACGGTAGGCCCTAAGGTCAGTGGACCACCCTCCAAAAATCAGCCTAATCCAAGACTCAGGTGGCCCACACTGTAGGAAACAGTGGGATTAAACCTCTACCTTTGAAACCCTTTTTGGGCCCACAGAAGTTTTGGATCAGGGTGGAATTTGTGTCCACCCTTCATCTAGGCCTATGTGGCCTTATCAACGGGTTGGATGGAATATAAACATTATGGTGGGCCCCACATGGAGCCCACAGTGATGTATGTGTTCTATGGCCACCGTCCAGGCGGACGGTGGGGCCAGCAGTGATGTAAGTGTTTTATTCCCACCGTCCAGGGACGGTGAGCCTCTTATGTGCGTGCGTGTGTGGTGTGTGCGTGTGTGTATATTTTTATATATATATATATATATATATATAATATTATATGATATATAATATTATATGTATTATATATATATATATATTATATTATATCATATTTAATATAATGGTGGTGGGAGGCCCACCTCAGTTTGCTTGTGGCCCGTGGTTGAGGCCCACTTTGATTTATATGTAAGGCCCATGGGTCGAGGCCCATTTGACGTATTAGGGGCCCATGGGTTAAGGCCCATTAAGATGCATTGGGACCTATGGGTTGAGGCCCATTTGATGCACGTATGGGGCCCAATTGGCGAGGCCCATTTGATACACATAAGGCCCATGTGAGTAGGCCCATTTGATGCACTCTAAGGCCCACGGGTTATATCCCATTGCAATGTACATAGGGCCCATTGGTGCGGCCCATTGATGTGGCGCACTTAATGAATATAAGGCCCATGTGATTTGGCTCATTTGATGTATTTAAGGCCCAATGGATGTACCTAAGGTCCATTGCAATGTGTGATCCCAACATAATTTATGTAATGATATTTGTGACAGTCGTGCCTTGGGAGCAATGTTGGTTTGACGTCCACATTGCAAGTGTAGTGTGGTTAAATGTCCGCATTATGACTTTCCCTAGGGCCCATTGTTAGGCTCGTACGTCTAATGTGTAGGCCGTCTAGGCCCATCTTTGTTATGATTATCATCCATCCCATATAATATGTTTAATTCCATGATTCATAATTATATGCATCATACGTATGCTTGATATGAGAAATGACTGATCATAGCATATGCCTTCGGGCAGATTGCTGTTTTCATCAGGGGTGTTGCCCTACATGAGCGCACGATAAGCTCAGGATTATTGAATGACTGGATAGTGTGATTCATGCATTCGCATTGTGTGATATGGTACTGTACGCCCTAGTGACATCAGGGTCGTAGCCTCCACAGGCATATCGTGGTTGGCAGGATTGGATACTGAAAATCTTATTCTACATGGGGTGCTATAGATATCCCTGGGTGAAAGTCCCTAAACCCTTATGGTACCAAGAGGTTGCTCCAACGTCTAGACCGAGTGGGTGCATGAGCGCCGAGTGCCGATTACCAGACGGTTGCGCTTTCCACTGTGTCGTGGTCGGTTGGAAGGGGGTGCGGCTTTACCCGCCCGAGAGTAGGGGCAATGCTAGGCTGAGTCTGACCAGCTCGAGGAATGGGTCCGCTATTGACGAGCCGAGCCCGATTTTAGCAGGCGGATAGTGAGGTCTTTTTTACTCACCTTATTGCGCGCGATGGGGCGGCAATCTGGCTTGGAGTGTACTAGACCCCGGTGATATTCCGGATTTTGAGCTGTATTGATATGTGGACTTAGATGAGGATTTGTATGCTTGAGTTGCATTTCGCATTGCATGGCCTTGGTATGGTCGACATCATTCATGCTTTGCATCGCATGGCCTTGGTACGACTATGGTATTCTTAGCCTTCTTCAGTATGTTCCGCATTACTCTGATACTGCATAACTGCATTACCACCTTGAGCATACACTTTCACCACCCTCTAAGCTTTCTATAAGCTTATGCATGACCGTTGCGTGCAGGTGACGTTGGATCGCAGCAGCACTGAGGCTTTGATGCGTGGCTGATCATTTTGGAGTTTTTGTTTATTATCATTGTATTTTCCTTTATGCTCATTATACTTGTAAAGTTTTTGATCATAGTGGAAATGTGATGGAGTTTTTTGGTTGTTGCTTGTGGGTTATGCCTTTGGTTATGCTTATTACGAATCAAACTGATGTTGAAAATCCTCCTTGTAGCACCCCAGGATCGGAACCTGGCGAATGAGCGCTGGGAGCCGAGAATGGGGTTCTACGGAGGCTGTTGGCGCCGGATTCGGCGATCGAAAATTTTGTAAGCTCGGTTTTCGAGTTTGGGGTGTGACAGTGGGAAAGCTTGGAATTAGATTAGACGGAATTGCATTGGGTCCGTGCCAATTCCACTCAAAGTTAGCAAGTTGTGTAGGTCCCGCCATGATGTGTGGGCTATATCCACAGTGTCCACCCATTTTTCGAGATCATTTTAAAGCATGGGCCAAAAAATCAGGTAGATCTAAAGCTCAAGTGGACCCCATCATAGAAAGCAACGGGGATTGAAGACCTATTGTTGAAAACTTCTCTGGGGCCACATAAGTTTTGGATCTACCTCATTTTTAGGTACATGCCATAAAATGACGTTACGAAATGGATGAACGGTTTGGATATAACAGATATATGTTATTCTCAATAGTTTCAAATGACGGTGGGTATATCTATTCAATGTACCACCGTATTACAAACATAACACGGATTTAAACTTATCCCATGATAACAGGGGACAATCCTGCCATACGTAATAATTAAGTTGTTTATTTATTTATTTATTTTTTTAACCCATCCAACGTAATCCTTCCCAATACCATGCGCCAAAAAAGTATGCATTTCACATTACCAGCCAATAATCATGGAATCATGATGAGCTCCATAAAAAGTAAATATATACGATGATCTACCTACTCATTATAATTTGAGCGATGGAATTTAATTGGACCGCGTATGGTTGTTGCATCTAATTGCAGCATGTGGTACAATCTAACCCACCACGTTATACGTCTTCCGCGTTTGGTGGGGAGGGTGGATTGGGTTCTACCAGCCTACGTAGAGGTGGACAATTCTACCAGGGGTTCTATAGGGCCCGGCATGATGTATATGTTTTATCCACACCGTCCACTATTTTGACGGATTATTTTAGGGCATAAACTGTAAAAGAAGGTAAATCGAAGGTTCAAGTGGACCACACCACAGTAAGCACCAGGGATTGAACTCCTACCATTGAAAATTTCTAAGCGCCCGCCATGATATTTACTTTCCATCCCACCTATTCATAAGGTCACATGAACCTGTATGAAGGGAAAACATAAAATATCAGCTTGATCCAAAACTTCCGTGACACCCAAGAAGTTTTCAACGATAATATTTCAATCTCTTATTATTTCCGGTGGTGTGGTCTACCTGAGTATTCAATCTACCTTCATTTTGAGCTCATCCCATGAAATGATCTGTCAAAATAAATGGACGGCATGGATAAAACATATACATCACAGTGGGTCCACCGGGCTCTTGATTGGACCATCCATCTCAAGGTAAGTCCTGGTGGGGTTATAGTACCCAATCCGCACCCCCTAGTGACGGCACGGCCCGTACCCAATTCAAGTACGAAAGTATCGTAGCTTTTCTAATCCATGTGTATGGTTCCCAAAGCGACGTTACAGACGTCCTGAAAAGTGAAACCCTAGATAAAAACAACGATCCATAACTGACAACGTGGCACACACGCGTGGATCTGGAAGGTTGTCAAATGGCGCAGGTACCTTATCTTTAAAACAGCTTGGCCCACTCACTGAGTTAAGAACACAAGCACGCTGAATTTAGACCGTTGGTGACCACTTTTCCAACCGTTTATTTCATCATACACGCCTAGTACACGTGATAAACAGACTGGATGGAGTTTTTAGGCTAAGGAACCCTAACAGCGACCACCCCCATATCAGAGCCGTTCATGAGTTGGGGCATGCACCTAAGTGTACTAGCTAGAAAGTTGTGCTTGTCTGCTCATCAGGTGGGCCAACTTGTTGTACGATTGAGTCTGGGTGGTTGCTTGCTTATTTCAACCGACCAAATTTCCCATACAGCATGGCCGAATTTTTAGGGCATCCTGAAGCTTAGGCTACGGAACACATGTTGGTGTTCATGCCCACTATCGCCATTTCTCGTGAGAGATTATCAGAATAGGTTTAAGTGTGATAGGTGCAAATTTACGTGTTGTATTTAAATATTTGAAAAAATTTTCTCCATCATAATAGTAGGAATGTATCAAATAATGTCCATCTAATGTCCATCTAGTATGACTGATTATTAAGGAATAGGCAAAAAGGATGACAGAAGAAGAAGCAAAGAAAGCCAAATAGTAGTGAACAATTATGATAACAGCTAGATAGATGTATTAATCCAATCAAATCAAACATTGCCTTTTAATTATCATTTAATTACCCATCAAATTACATTCCATGTGTAATCCTTTACTTTTCATGTCAAACAAACATAAAAATCACTTTCTTATTTTACTTTATTTTTATTAAAAAGTTTCTTCGTACCAAATTCAAAGGTGTAACCTATCATTAGAGGATGAATCGTACCATGAATATCGCCTGATTCTGTCATTAGATCTCGGTCATACATGCTTAATCTCAATCATACACTATGTATCTGCCTATCTTTATACTTGGGGTCATAGCTGTTTGGTTTGAATTGAGTCATAAATCTAATTATGTCACGCCTGCACACGAACAGCTAAAAACAGAGTAACCAATAATTGAGACCCACTTAGTGAGTAGCTTTCAGCTCAAACACGTCAGCGCATTCATAAATGTAGGTCGCACAAGTAGCTAGTGTTACCATGCGGGTTGGTTGGTGCTCTCTCTCTCTCTCTCAATGGCTTGAGAAAGGAGATTGATTCCTCGCAAGTTCTTGCAGACTAAGTTTATTCTGCAAGTGTGTGCCCATGAGTCCCGTGTATGGCATCCAGTTCTAGATCAGGTTTTGTCCATAGGCCAAAAAAACAAGACAGATCCAGACATTTTGTGGGCATCATCCACGTGAATTTAGGGCTCGCTTGGATTGCCATTTTATCAGTATTATATTGTAAAAGCACCGTCAACGTGATTTGACAACATTCATTTAAGAAAGTAATTCCGCCGTCAAATGCAGGTATCATTTGTTTATTTATTTGTGATTTGACATTAAAAGACTATAAAAGTATTATCATTATTATTTAATTTACATTATTTGTCCAAACCCATGGGTCAAATTACCTGTTTTTTGAAAAAGGTACCAAAGTTTGAAATTATAAACTAATCGATATACTTTTACAGGACATTATTGATACTATACATTACCAATGATACACTTTGGATTTTTTTCTTTTGGTGTGGCCCACCTAATTACTGCCTATGCCTCTTTTTTGGGCATTTTGTGACCATGGTGGGGCTCACCTAATTCAAGTTGGATAGCATATATCCAATGTGAGCAGTTCCGCCATGAAAACTTCCAAATTCACGTGATGGCCTACGCATGGTTAAAAGGGTAGGTGGCTTTGACAAACACCAGCTTAGTGGATGTGAGCGTCACTTGAGTCAAGATCAACCCATGGTCGAACCAGGTTGAGTACTACCTAGTCTGAGTTGACTCAAATGAGTCATGTCAGACCCGTCCTTGGTCCAGGATGTTGTATTTTGTTTTAAAATAGCATTAAAATTTGAATTTTCAAATTTTCGGTAATTTCCCTCAAATTTTGAAAAGTTGAAGTACTTTTGTGTTGTGGGTTTTGTCCCACATCGGATTTGAAAAGGTAAACTATCTTGTTTATAAGATAGTCTTTTTGCCTAGGGCTTGAGCCCCTTTCAGGGGGCATGTGAATTTGGTCCTGTGGGGGGGCTATGCCAATAGCTCTAATCTATGCCATTGACCACACACGCGCGCGCGCGCGCCGAGCCTGTCCGTGTCCGTGTGCGCGTGCGCGACGGGACGGGACGGGCTGGGCTGGGCTGGGCGCGGGTGCGGGTGCGGGTGCGGGTGTGTGTATACTCGCGTGGGTGTGTGTTTGGGTACTCGCAGGACTGTATGTGCGGGAGTGTACTCGCACTTGCGCCTTTTCGTTTTAAACCAGAGAGATGCGTCCCTTCCGGTTGGTCGCACCTGTTGGGTTTAAACCCAACGGACCTAACCTTTTGTAAAGGGTGCTTATGCACCACTTCAGAGTCTATATAAAGACTACCGATTTCAGTTTTAATATACGAAAAATTCTTCTCTTATAAAACGCTCTCTGATATTCGGTTTTAAGCATTTTCTACTGAGTTCATCGCTGAGTCAACTCAGCACTTTCGAATTAAACTGCAAGTGGTTCGAGCCCGTGTACAGTGAGTGCACCGCTGGGACCGGGTCATAGTCGTTGTATCCTGGAGGTCGATTGCTCTGGGAACCTGTTGCACTTGGGACGCTGTCCAAGGGGAGCAAATTCGATTTCAAGCCGAGTGACTCAGTCACGCCTCGACTCATTCAATAAGTTCTTCTTTCTCAAAATTTATTTTCCTTTTTTGGTTCTCGATTTTTAATAGTCTATTTAATTCAACTAATTATTCCAACACAGGACTTAAAATCATGGTCCCACATGATGGTTGGATATGCCCAGGTGTCCGAATTTGATGGTGAGCCTGAGTTCGGGTGACTTGCGGTTGAGTTCGACTTGAGTCGAACCAGTTTATCAGGCTCATCCCATCATCCGGGTCATAAATTCATGGCCCCAAATGATGGTTGGATCTGTCTATTTTTAGGAATCCAACTTTGATGGTGGAGCGATGGGATGGACCGTTTGGATGTCGTACACAATCCTAGTTGGGCCCCACAAGTAGCATTTGGATGTGAGGACCTAAAAGAATACGTGTTCGGTCTTTCAGCTCTGGATGAAGCTGATATTTGTGATTTCTGTATGCCCAGGTCTCTGTGACCTTACAAATGAACATTACTGTAGGTTTTTAATGATGAGAGCTTACTAACCACGGTTTCCTATGCTGTGGTCCACCTGAGATTTGTATGTACTTCATTTTTAGGATCATGCCCTAAAATAAGCTGGCAAAAGGCTAGACGGCATGGATATGCAACACATACATCAAGGTGGGCCTCACGGTTAAGGAACACGCCTAATCCGTGCCCTTGTGTGGAGCCCACCTGTTTATTTATTTATTTATTATTATTATTATTTTTTCCAATCCGTCCACTAACATAGAAGGATGAAAATGAATATTTTCAATGGCTTGTACCTAACACTAAAAATGATTTGGATCATCAATAAGTTGTCATTATTGAAAAAAGAAGAAGAAGCCAGAGTCTAGACTGTTCATATCTGACCATCTAAACATGTGTGGCCCATTAGCAACACATGCTATATCCCACATGGCAACAAAGGTACGATGAGTTGCACGTATATGATTCATTCCCAACCTGCCTTCTGAGCAAGGAGGTCAATTCATTTACAGGTCATTTACTACTTAGGGTTGTAAGTGGGGCCCATCTTTGTATTCTACATTGAACTTGTTGGGCACGCCTTGGGTAGCAGACATCTAGGCCGATCCACACCGTTCAAATTTTGGACACCATAATACATGCAATAATAATAATAATAAATAATGACATCGGCATTACTGTGTATCGATGTAGATCCCAACAGAGCCATATACTCATTAATTGAAAATAAACGCACCCGGCTGAACAATCCTAAACTCGTATTAGTGGAATATTGTTGGAAATATGACTATTAAAGGCGTTTTTCATTTCAACATTTTAATAAATGTCCACCAATCTGGTAGTAAGATAATTAAACAAGCTTAACTTTTAGTACATGATACCTCTAAAGTGGGTCCCATGATTTGAATGGTTTGGTTTAAGTTATTTAATATGGCACATGCAATTTTAAAGTGATTTGTGTGTTTGTAATTAACTATCAACAATTACATTCTTGCTGAAGTATCAAAGCTCTTTTTATTTTTATTTTTACAATCCACGCACATCTTTAAATACATTAATTTTTGTACATAGAGCCCACGTGGATATTTGAGATTTTTTGCTTATATGAGTTTTTTCAATACTTCTACTTCCAATTTAATACAAATTCATATATTTTGAGAACTGGTGGAAATGACATGGACTGCCTGATTTCTATTGGACGGATCTTTTGTATGTAAAATGAAAATAATTATTCTCACATAATAGATGAAGTGGGCTCCACAAATTTGTGTTTTATGCACTTAAAAATGACTATGGTCCTTTTTTTCCTTCGCAAAAGTGGCGTTTCCTGCAATTGGATGAGACTCCTCTACAACACATGTTTAGCTTCTTGGGGCTTACAGTGCTGCCCAGCTAAAATCCTCTATCCATCAAGGTCATGAATTCATGGCCTAAGTAATGGTTGGATCTGCCTATTTTGGGGAATCCAACTTGGATGGTGGAGATTGGGTCTCACATGCATGACTGATCAATTTTTTTTTTTAGCTGAACTTGGGCTCAAGTCATTTTAGCCTAAGCTGGTTCAACCCAAGCTTGGGTTGACCCAACTTCATATGCACATTTTAAATTCTAAAAATGTCACTCTTATCGTCGATTAATCGTGCATGAACGCAGGAGAAATGATCGAGGTTTTTTCTCATCACGTTCAAGTGCCTAAAGGAGCATTGTACATTGTTGGCTCGGCATTGCTCAAGATGCGGCTGGTCTCTTTTCTAGATTGTTATTTTCCAATTGGTATCATTGCATATCCTTGATTAGGCATGTGCGCAGACGCATGATAGATGATCAAGGTTGTTTCTCATCATGTTCTGGCCTAAAGGAGCACCGTACATTGTTGGTGGTTTCTCATCACGTTCCGGCCTAAAGGAGCTTCTCACATTGTTGGCTTGGCATTGCTCAAGACACAGTTAGTCTCTTTTTCATATTGTTATTTTCCTATTGATATCATTGCATATGCATGCATCACATGTTACTAGTCAAGAAATCATTGATGAGTTCCATGAAAAGTAAATATCAAACCAAATCTAAAATGAGTCTCATAATTTGGGTGGTTTAGTTTGAATTACTTAGGTGCTATGTATGCAATTACTAAGAGAGTGTTTGGATCATAAGCTGCTTAAGATAAGTTACTTATTACACAAGTATCTTATCTTAATTTCTACTTATTAAAAAAATAAGTATGTTTAGCAAACAACATACTTATCATCTTTTCCTCTCTTTTATCTCTCCTCATGCCTTTCTTTAGCAACTTATGGAAAGTAGAAAAGGTAAAAAAAATTACCAAAAGTGATTATATACTTTTTAAGTAAAAAAGTTACAATTAATTATAAACTAAACTTACTTAATTATCTAAAATAATTAAAGGAAAAACTAATTTATTTAGTGGTACCCAAACGGACCCTAAGTAATCACAATCTGTCAAAGGGACTTGGATTATGTGTTGCCCAACTGCCTGTACTAAGCTTGGCACAATAACATGGTGGGATTTGATTGCACAGTAAGCTGCTGCCAAAAATGTCCAATCAAGTATACACTTTGATTAAAAAAAAAAAACCTTTAAACAAACTATTGACAGCCAACATCTTCAAAAGCAGGCAGCAGTGCAATCAAATCATGCCGTATCATACTATGATGTGGCCAATGAAGGCGCGGCCAGAACCTACTTCAAGTACGGAAGTATCAAAGCTTTTTCAATCCGGGTATGTTTTTTCTAAAGGGATATTTTGAGGTATGTATTTTCAATCGGGCCATCATGATGTATGTATTTTATCCAAGCCATCCATCCATTTTGCATGATCATTTTAAGACATGAACCCAAAATTAAAGTAGATACAAATCTTAGGTGGACCACATCATTAAAAATAGTGGGGATTGAACGCTTATCGTTGAGAAACTTTTGGGAGCCATAGAATTTTTGGATCAAGTTGATACTTGTGTTTTCCCTTCATCTAGGTCTTTGCGACCTTATTAATAGGTTGGATGGATAATAAACATTACATTAGACCTTAGGAAGTGTTTATTGGTATACATTCAATCACCACTATCTTTGGTAGCGTGGTCCAACTTAGATTTGGATTTACTTTTTTAGCTCATTCCCTAAAATGAGCTTGCAAAATAGATACGCAGTATTGGATAAAACACATAGCCCTCCATAGCTTTGACACTAGCTAGCTGGCTAGTGTTGGGGTCACTGTCCAAACCGAATTGGGGGTCAGGTGCTTGTTTCACAGGAGATGCAGTAATTTATCAACATTGCACTTTTATCATGATGTACATGGATCAATCCAGACAAACCTAATGTTTTTGTATGGTTTTTCTATGGTGTGGCCCACCTAATAATTAAGTAGTACTAAATTTTTGGGCATCCTATGACCCCTGTGGGGCTCACCTAATGGGATTTGGATGGCATATACCCAATAATATGATCCCATCACCAAAACAATGGAAAACCATGTGGAACCCTTCAAATTCACATGGTAGCCCACACATGGTTAAATGGCTCTGATCATTTGGCCTCAGTTGACCTGTGACTCACCCGAGTTAAGAGCAACTCATGGCCTGTAACGCCTTGGAAATTGTGGTTCGTGCATACACTCGACTCCCAAGTTCCTGGGTATCACTCATAACTGATTTTATTATTTTACGTTTAATCAGGTTTAAATGCGCATCGTAGAATTTCTTGAAACATGAAACACAATTACATCTAGTCTACTGAAATGACAGAGTTCAAATACATATACAAGTTCAAAAGAATATAAATGGGTCGCACAAGGCATTGCCCATTAAAATCACAAAAAGTGTCATGTCCACAAGAATAGGGTCGAGTCCACTACTTGGCAATTCAAATCCCGTCCACTATGCCGATGGAGAACCGCTCATCAACTGAAAGTAGGACAGTTCGTCCCCCTCCTCAAAACTTGCGCCGCCAGGCTCCTCGTACTCTGCAACACTTGCGTCTGCGGGAGAATCTGGTTGGTGTTTTAAAACACCGTCCCAGAGTAGGAGTAAGTGATCAACTCAGTGGGTGTTCTTAATCATAAGTTGTAATAGACATCAATTATATTATGAACTAAATAAAAGACAGTCATTCATAACACATAATTATTCTTGTTACTACATATGCATGATAAATGATATGATGCATGTCCTTGCCACAACACTCCCTCAAGCGACTCCGTCTAACGATCGCGTATGACCAACAATCCCTCATTGCGACCTTGACTGCCGAGTCACCAACCTAGCTAGTGCGATGCGATGATAATGTTAGCCGAGTTCTTAATTAATTCTATTCATCTAGTAGGTTGGGGAAATTGATATACCCCACTTATCAATACCCTTATTTAGTTCCGAGGCCAAGGCCCCCCAACGTGTGAGGCCAAGACCCCGCGATCCTTGATCCCACCGAGTTCTCCATCCCCAACTTCATGCACATGGGAAGTGTTGAAAAAATAGATCGCTCGCAGTCACTACGGGGAGGCTCGTCGCCCCAGCGTAGGCCGACAGCTCGGATACAGTGTCCCATTTCACCATGCCTGGTTCACAAGTCAGTGGATCGGTTTCAATTTGGTTATCAATGGGTTACAACGGTTGAAGGGTGTTCCAGGTTCCATATATACATGAGTAGATAGGGTTAACAAACAAGGTTGGTCAGTAAGTAGACTAAACCACACGCATTCAGGCGAGCACGTGACAGACGACATCCGGTACAAGCGACCCATGTAGTCGAACTATTGTCACCCATACACCTCCACCCAAATCCACGGGTTTAGTCTCAGGATAGTCCTACCGACGGGACTACCGTCTCTCTCCTTAGATTCCCGACGAACCTAAGGGTTTTGATGGTAGTTCATAATATGCCAACAAATTAGGGTTATAAATTAGCATAGGTAATAGCATGCATTCATATTTTCCATCATAAAATTCAGATTTTTACAAAGCAAATGCTAACAATATCAAGAAATAAAGGTGTAAGTGTTGTGTGGGTTAGTGAGGAAGGCAAACATTTCATATATCTCCTAATACCAAAATATACACAAGGATTGGTGTATCAAACATGTTATGGGGAAAACATCATACATGAACCGAGTAAGGAATGCACAAGCAATCATCATTAACATACCCAATCATGTTTGAAAAATAACAAGCATTCCATCATTATTCCACATTAATTTGGGAGGAATCTAAAGTGTAAGGTCTTATCTAGGTTTTGCTAGATTACCCAAATACATCACCCAACAAGCAAAATCATTATACTCATATTAAAATTGATGCTAGGCTACCTAAGAACAATAGTCCGCACCTTCGAATCGTTGAAGGCTTGGAAGATGACTTAAGAATGTGGATTTTTGGGGACGAACAGCTGGAATCTCTAAAGCAACCATTTGCATGTTAGAATTCTATGCAAATCATTTCCCAACTCAAGGGTTTCAAGAAAAGGGATGAGGGCTTTTACCTATACGATTGATCAAAGGAACGAATAGACGGTCGTGGTGGAGAGTTTCTTATTAGAGGAGAGGTAGGGAGTCACAAGATTTGATTTCCTTGGGCCCCACATCTATCTAAGGTCCACCTTGCCCTTCTTCACTCTTTCTTTCTTCTCTCTTTACTCTCTTGCTCTCACTTTACTCCTTGGTGGTTGTGGTAAAGGAGGGAGTTATGAGAGAGCTAGGGTTTATTTCCTAGACTTGGACTCTTTGACCTTAAGTTTCCTCAAATGCCCACAATGTCCCTTTAGGACCCCCTATTGATTTTTGGGGGGGCCCTAACACCCTCTAGGCCATCAAATTTGGTGTGTAGGTGCCTCATGGCCCGATGAAGGGCCATGCAAAATTTGAGAACAAACGGATGAACAGATATAGGGTTTGATCATATGGTTCCGACCTTTAAGTGGCCATATGGGGTCCATTCCGGTGATTGGAGCGGTTTTGATGGCCCTCTGGCCCTGAAACTTATAGGATAAGTGCTCCATGACCCGATGAAGGGCCATGCAAAATTTGGAGGCAAACGGACGCGAGATTTGATCGCACAGGTCCGATCTGCGATCAACGGTCACTGTTTCATGATTGGGACCTAAATTTCGTGGACGGGCGTAGAAAAATACATTAAATCTTCACCATAAACATAGAAGAGATTCGATGACTAGAAAGCCTAGAATCTCAGTTTTATTTACAAGTGCCAGATTTCAATTCTGGCCTTGGGTGAGTTGCATTTGGCAAGTGTCGATAGAACGGCGCTGATGATTAATTTCTGGGTGTCCACTGAGTCCGCGGTCCACGATGGACCAAAAGCCCAGCGAGATCTTCGGTTCCCTAAATTTTTAGATTTTTTTGACCTTCCTTGGCCGCTGTATGGCCTGTACGGGCTGTTGCTAAGTATAAACGGCCATTTGGCTTGACGACCCGCACTTGATCCTATTATGACCTATCTGGTTTACTCAATTGGGCTAATCCTAGATTAATTTAGTTGCGGTACCTCACCACGAGTAGTTTAAATGAATGGTCCTACGACAAATCCTACGTGGACGCCACAGGACACTGTGCTGGTTGAACGGGGCCAAACTAGATTTAGTACTACCTAGTCTGAGTCGACTCAGATGAGTCATTTCAGACTTGCCCTTGGTCTGGATCTTAAGACCATGGTCCCACATGATGATTGTATATGCCAATGTATCCAATTTTAATGGTTAGTTGGGTTCGATTGACTCACCCGAGTTTGGGATGACTCCTGGTTGAGTCCGACTCGACTCGAACCAGTTGTATCATACTCATCCCATCATCTAGGTCATTAATTCATGGCCCGAATGATGGTTGGATCTGCCTATTTTGGGGAATCCAACTTTGATGGTGGAGCGACCGGATGGACCAGTTGGATGCCGTGCATACACCCAGGTGGGCCCCACAAACAGCATTAGTAGACAAATACATTCTTACAAGGACTTGAACCGGTCTGATCATTCCTAAAAGGAAACGAGTTAGGTCGTTCATAACTCCAGATTTCTCTCTTTCCAAAACCAAACCAGATAACAGTGAGAATATTCTCTTTATTATTATCACTAATGTGGTATTGTTAGGACTTTCATGGACCCAACCTAATTCTGGCTTATGATTTCAGAAAATGATCTACACCATACATGTTTCCAATGTCAATAATCAGAAATATATGGTCAATTTTAGATGGTTCCTGTGCAAGTCCTTGCAAAATAAGCTTTTAATGCAAACGGATGGTTCCTGTGCAAGTCCTTGCAAAATAAGCTTTTACACACGCACACACACCCCATACACCCACGCCGGTGGAATTTCACCACCTATGGATACTCGAACCCTTGATCGGGTGTTGGAACGCGTGAGAGTCTACCACCTGAGCAGGAGCAAGGATCTAGGCTTTTTAAACAAGTTATTCACATGCATGTAAAAGGCTATTCAGCCACGTGTAAAAGTTATTCACGTGCTTATTGGACTGCTTTTGCATGAAATTTCACCACTGTATATATGTGGATTAGGTGAGTCCGGGCTAACAGATTAATGGTAAATTGCTGACCATGGGGCCAACCTTTATTCATTCATTTTATAGCCACGCTTCCATCTGTTTTTACAAATCATTTTAAATCATCGGTGCAAAAATAAAGGAGATACAAATATCAGGAGGACCACACCATAGGAAAAGGTGAAGATTAACAATTAAAAACTTTTTATGGGCCACACCAGTTTTTAATGAATTTGATATTTGTATTTTCCCTTTATCCAGGTCTCCATGACCTTATCAATAGGTTGGGTGGCAAATTAATGTTATTGCGGACCTTAAGAAGTTTTTAATGGTGAATGCTCAATGACAATTGTTTCCTAAGTGTGGTCCACATCAAATTTGTATTTGCTTCATTTTTTGGCGCCATACCTTAGAATGAACTGACAAAACGGATGGATGGTGTGGATATACAACACACACATCAAGGTAGCTTGATGTACCCCATGATCAGGCGCCCTTGTGTGGAGCCTACTTTGTTGTATTTTATCCAATCCGGACATTAATATAGAAGAATGAAATATCTAACTCAAAAATGAGTTGGATCATCAATTAGCTGTCATTAAGGAGAAAAAAAATAGCGAGAATCCAGACTGTTCAAATCTGACCATCTAAAAATGCATGGGCACATTGAGTTGTATGTATGATTCATTCCAACCCACCGTTTCGGCAAGGAGGTCAATTCATTTACGGGTCATTTACTACTGGGGTTGTGATCAGTGGGGCCCACGTTTGTATTCAACTTCAAACTTGTCGCCTTGGGTAGCATACATCTAAGCCAATCCACACCGTTCAAATTTTGGACACCATAATGCATACAATAATAGCCATAAATAATAACATTGAGGTTACCATATCCACATGGATCCCAATAGAGCCATACACCCATTAACTATAAATAAACCCACTCAGTCACAATCAAAAAATAAAACTGGCTGAACAATCCTAACCTCACATTATATTGTTTGAAATAAGATTATTAGATATTTCTCATTTCGACATTTCAATAAATGTCCACCAATCCCATAGACAGATAATTAAATAAGCTTAACTTTTGGTTGATAATACATACATAGTGGGTCCCATGATTTGGATGGTTCAGTTTGAATTATTTAATACGCAAGGTATACAAATTTGAAGTGATTTATAAGTTTGTAAGTATCAATCGTTCTCTTACTGAAGTATCAAAGCCTTTCGTTCCAAATAGTGCTATCTTTAAGAGAAATTAATTTTTGTAGATGGATCTTATATATGTGTCCTTGATGTGGACAGCCTGATTTTTGTTGGGCTGATCTTTTGTGCGCGTAATGAAGATAATTAATCTCACCTAATGGATGAAGTGGCCTCCACAACCGTGTTTTAAGCATCTAAAATTGTGTGTGTGTGTATGTGTGTGTGTGTGTGTGTGTATATATATATATATATATATATATATATATATATATATATATTAATTCTTCCCAAAAGCATCCTCACCCTAAGTTGGATGGGAATCCTCTATAACACATGTTTTATGCAGCATTTCAAACATTCTAGGCCCACAGTGCTGCACAACTGAAATCCTCTATCAGTGCTCAATAATTAATGTTAGGACCTAAGGCCAAAAAATAAGGCAAATCCACACCTACGGTTAGCCAAGTCAAATGGAACCATGGGTAGGGGGTGCCAACCATATTTCCTGATGTGGGCCATCCAACTTTTTTTTTATGTTTGTTTCCTATTTGATCTTTTGTATGTATGGTAAATATATGAGTTGTCACCTGATGGATTGAATGGATTTTTCATACATAGCGAGGTGGCGGCAAATAACATTTATTTGTGGTATTCTATGCCTACAATGGGTGTTGTGGACCATTTGAGTTAGATGACTCAGGTTTCTCCAAAGCATCCTCTGTAACATCCATTTTATATTTGAATTTTTAACTTTGGATCAAGATATCATATGATAAATTGAAAATAAAATTAAAAATTAATTTTAGTGCTAGAACTTAAAATTGTTGAATTTTAGTACTACCATAAAGACTGTTTAGTAAATTGTCTAAGAAAGTCATGACATCTTAAAATAATAACTTTTTTTTACAAAAAATTTATTTGGTAAATACAAACTACAAATGCCTGAAAATTAACTATTTATCATATTTGTCCATATTGACCTAATATTTATTTTTTATATAGCATATATTTTAGGACCCATCATTATGGCTTATGATTCTAATGAATCACTTTTTAAGGCAAGATCTTAATACTATAAATGAAGATATAGATGAAATTACTCCTATCAATAAAGTTTTTAAGCACAGATACAACCAGCCTAGCAGAAAATTTGGGTACTAAGAATAATATGAACCCACCTGAATTGCTCAATGCAATTAAATTTAAAAGGGATACTTGATAATCGCTTAGAGTTGAAAATGGGAGAAATAGTCATCTTATTGAGAAATTTAGATCAACCAAACAGTCTATGAAATAGTACAAGAGTTATAATTGAAATTTTGAAAGGAAAAAAAAAAGTAATAGAAGTCAAGATTATCAAAAAATGAAATTTGGTCAGAGTGTTGTTATTCCAAGAATCATATTATCTACATCTAAAGCAGAATTCCCATTTATTTTGAAGGGAAGGTAATTTCCATGAGCATTTGCAATTACAATAAACAATAGGTCAAATACTTACATATGTTGGACCATATTTACCATTAACATATGCCAAAAATGTAGTCTACAACCAGTTTTTTTTTTTTTTAATGACATTTACAATTTAAGTGCAATTTAAAATCACATCTTAATATTTTATAATTATGTTGTTTCTCATGACGTTCACATGCCTGAAGGAGTGTTCGTTGGTTTGGCATTGCTCAAGGCATGTGGCCAATTTCTTTTCTAAGTTATTATATATTTTCCTATCAATATCATTACATATGTATACATTTCACATTATTAGTTATGAAATCAAGATGAGCTCTATACCAAAAACAGGTCCGATTAATTTGAATGGTATAGTTTGAATTACTTGAATCCTATATATTTAATTACTATAAGTAATCACAATATATCGTAGAAACATGGATTATATATTGCCTTTGCATGTAACAAGCTTGGCACATGTGACATGGCATGATTTGATAGGTCCATATGCTGCCGTTAGAAATAAATCCTACTTGATAAAAAGTTTTCAAACTTGTTTTACATGATTATATCTCTAAGAGCAGCCAATCATACAATCAAATTCTGCAGTACCATAGTCACGTGAACATACGACCAGCACCACAAGTTTAAAGCTTTTTCAAAGGGTTATAATTAAGTTACGGACAGGCAGCGCAAAGTTCCGGATAAAAACCAGGAACCATACCTAACAACATAGCACACACGTGCAGGATCTGGGAGGTGGTCCAATGCTGCAAAGTGCAAATGCCTTATCTTTATAACAGCTTGGCCCACTCACTGGGTTATGAACACAAGCACGCTGAATTTAGACCGTTGGTTTCCAACTTTTCCGACTGCTTATTATACCATATAGGCCTGATACATGTTATAAACGGACTGGATGGAATTTTTAGGCTAAGTAACCCTAACGACCACCACTATCATATCAGAGCCGTTCATGAGTTGGTGCATACAGCTAAGTATGCTAGCGAGAAAGTTGGACTAATCTGCGCATCAGGTGGGCCAAATGTCCGTACGATTGAGTCTAGACGGTTGCTTGTTTATTTTAACGGTCCATAGTTCCCATACAGCACGGCCCAGTTTTCTGGACGGTCTGAGTTTTAGGCCATGGAACACGTGTTTGGACCCACTTAGTGAGTGGCTTTGATCTCAAACACGTGTGCGCAGCCATAAATATGGGTTGTGCGAGTAGAGTTACCATGCTATCTGCCGGAGAAATTTTCAATGGTAAGCGTTCAATCATTCCGTGGTGTGATCCACTTTAGCTGTCAATCTGCCTCCTTTTTTAGCTCATGTCTTAAAATAATCGCTTTCAATCACCACTTAGCTGTCAATCTGCCTCATTTTTTTGGGCTCATGTCTTAAAATGATACGTCAAAATAATGGATAGTATTGGTAAAATATAAACATCACCGTGGGCCCCACAGATCCTCTTGCAGGACTGTTAGGGTTAGTTAGGTGTTGGCAGGGGTAGTGCCCAATCAGCGTCCCCTAAAAACAAGGGCTGTCAACGGGCCGGGCCTGATCTGGTCTTGGCCCTAATTTTAAACTGTTTTGGATCGGGCTGCCGGGCTAGCCTTATCTAAAATTCTGATTTTGGAGGCCCGTGCCTGGCCCATCGACACCCTACTAAAAAGGGCAATCCAAACATAACGTAGACCACATGAATTCAGTAGTCAAATGTAAATATATCAATGTATTTTCTCTATAATTTGATATTAAAACAAAGTAAAAACAAGGGTTATAAACGGACCGGGCCAGCCGGGCCAGAAGTTGGTCCACCCCGGATTTTGAACTATATCGGGCCGGGCCATCGGGCTGGCCTTATTCAAAATTCTAATTTAGGGGATCCAACCATAACGTGGACCACGTGATTTTACAGTTTATTTGAATTGCAAATTACGTTAGTAATATATTATAAAAAGACTAATATTATAATTTTATTCGGTGGTCAAATGTAAACATATCAATATATTTTCTCTATAATTTGATATTAAAGTAATGTAAAAATATTATCATGACAATTTTCCCGTAGCTATCAACCAAGAGAATTGTGGGTCAAATTAGTAATCAATGCACTTTACCATAGTGTACTGGTATGATTCGCAATCCAAATGGACCCAAGGTTTTTGAACGGTTTTTCTTTGGTGTGGCCCACTTAATGATTGTGAGTTGAATGACATATGCCTAACATCATGGTCCCACCATGAAAACAATGGACAACCACATGGAAACCTCCAAATTCACGTGATGGCTCACATATGATCACAAAGCTTGGTGGCTCCGACTGAACCATCTGGTCTGAGTGGATATCGGGCCCCAACCAAGACAAGAGCAACTCCCGGTGGAACCAGATTGAGTATTACCTAGTCAGGGTCGACTCAGATGAGTCATGTCAGACCCGTCCTTGGTCCAGGTCTGAATATCATGGTCCTGCTGGTTGAGTTTGACTCGACTCGAAAGAGTTGCATCAGAGTCATCCCATCATCCAGGTCATAAGTTCATGATGGCCCAAATGATGGTTGGATCTGCCTATTTCGATTGTGGAGTGACCGGATGGACCAGTTGGATATCGTATGCACACCCAGGTGGGCCCCAAAAGCAGCATTTATAGACAGGTATAATCTTACAAGGACTTAAACCGGTCTCTCATTCCTATTAAGGAGACGAGTCAGGTCTTTCATAACCCTAGCCAAAGCCGAACCACGTAACAGTGAGAATATGATCTTTGTCATTATCCCTAAAGTGGTATGGTTAGGACTTTCATGGCCCGGCCCACATTAAATCTGGCTTACGATTTCAGACTAATCTACACCGTACATGTGTCCAATGTCAACAATCAGATTTGTATGGTCAACTTTAGCTGGCTCCTGTGCAAGTCCGGTAAAAGTTATTCAAGTGCTTATTCATGCCTTTTAGGGCCTGTTTAATTTTCCAAATAGCATGTAAATACAACGGGAATTAGTAATTATTACTCCTCCACTTGTTTGAAAATGCACTTGCATTTCTTTTTTGAAAATCAAGTAAAAAAGATTGGTTTAAAATTTTGGCCTTGCCATGATATATATATATATATATATATATATATATATATATATATATATATATGCCGCCCATCAATTTCAGTGTAACATTTTGAAGGATGAGCCAAAAAATGAGCTTGATCCAACACTCAAGTGGCCCACACTAAAGGAAACAGTGACATCGATATGTTTTTAACTGTAGATGTTCAATTATCTAAATCTTCTGGTGTGGTCCACTTGAGCTTTGTATTAACCTATGATGAGGTTATATATAACAATGCGGTAATTACCCATCTTTAATGGCATTGTTATATATGCTTGATTTGATGCTTATATTTGGCAGCAGCCTTCATTTTAGAGCTCAAAAAAAGTATATGTCAAATCAAGCATATATAACAATGCTGTATTTACCCATTACTCAGTGAAATAATTATTACCCATTTGCAACACACCCCTCCTATTCACTGGGCCCTGGTTAGGGCTCACAGGTCAGTGGGTGAGTCACTGACTGTTGAGCTCACCTTTTTGTATCCGTCATCTATCCATTTTGCCAGCTCATTTTAAGGCATGAGCCTGAAAAAATGCAGATACAAATCTAATGTGGAGCACACCAGAGGAAAGAGTGGTGATGAGCATTAAAAACTGTTTTCAAGAGCCACAGTAAGTTGATATTCGTGTTTTCCCATCATCTAGGTCTCGATGACCTTATCGATAGGTTGGATGGAAAATGAATTTTACGATAGACCTTAGGAAGTTTTTATGGTGGGAGCTCAATAACTATTGTTTCCTGTCATGTGTTCTGCCTGATATCTGTATCTGCTTTATTTTTGGGACCACGTCCTAAAATGAGCTGGCAAAACAGATGATTAGTATGGATATAAAATACATACATGAAGGTAGCCCTGTGGTAAGTGAACTCACCTAATCAGCGCTCCAAGGTATATTTTTATCCAATCCATGCATTAACATAGAAGAATTTAAATAAAATTTTCAATAGCTTTTATCTAACTCTAAAAATCATTTGGATCATCAATTAGTTGTCATTATGGAAAAAAAGAAAAAAAAAGAAGAAAGAAGAAGCAAGATTGTAGACAGTTTAAATCTGACCGTCTAAAAATGTGTGGCCCATTGGGTGGAGACACATGGTAGATCCCACACGGCGACAAAGGTATGTTAACCTGAGTTGTACTTATGATTCATTCTAACCTACTTTTTGGGCGGATGTCAATTCATTTACAGGCCATTTACTACTAGGGTTTTGAGTGGGGCCCACATTTGTATTCAGCATCAAAGTTGTTGGGCATACCTTGGGTAGCATACATCTAAGACAATCCTCACTACCATTCATATTTTCAACACCATAATGTATACAATAATAGTAATAAATAGCGATATCGACGTTGCGCCCGTTAACTCAAAATAAACCCGCTACTAAGTCATAATCCAAAAATAAGACTAGCTGAACAATCCTAACCTCATATTTGCCAAATATTGTTGGAAATGTGATTAAAAATATTTTTCATTTTGACGTTTCAATAAATGTCCACCAATTTTATAGACACATCATTAAATAAGCTTAACTTTTTGTTCACGATACATCTAAAGTGGGTCCCACACATGATTTGGATGGTTTAGTTTGAATTACTTACCATGTGATGTAGGCAATTCTAAAGTGATCTATAAGTTTGTAGCTATCATCAATCACAATCTTGCTGAAGTATCAAAGCTTTTTTGTTTCGAACCATGCATCTTTAAATATACTAAAATTAATTTTCGAACGTAGATCCCATGTGACCTTGATGTGGACCGTGTGATTCCTAGCGGGCTGATCTTTTGTTAGTAAATGAAGATAATTAATCTCACCTAATGAATGAAGTGGGCTCCACGTAGCTCTTTGTTTTATGCACCTAAAACTGATTCTTGGTCCTTTTATATGTGCTCCGAACAGTGGACTCACGGGCAGTCGGATGGGACTCTATGACATATGTTAATTAGGAAAATCCACAACTAATTAAGGTGAGCTATATCAAATGGAACCATGGCTATGATGCGCCAGCCATATTTTCTGACATGGACTATATATCTGACTTTTTATGTTTTATTTTTTTATTTTTAAAATTTTTAATTTTAGTGTTAAAAACTTTAAAGTGTTGAATTTTAATATTTATTAAATAATTTAAAAAATCTGTTTAATAATTTGTCTGAAAAAGGTCCTGATATATATAAACTTTTTTGTTTTTTCCTTTTTATTACAAAAACTTATTTGGTAAATATGAACTGTAAGTATATGAAAATTGACAATTTATCATTTTTATCCCAAACTAATTTCTTTTTTTTTTTGTAGAGTTTGTGTCTTAGGCCCACATGGATGACTTATGATTATAACGAATCACTTTTTAAGGCAATCATAGCCATTCTATCGATGGCTTGGAAAGGAAATGGCCATAGAAAATAAGGCTAACTAATAGATGGATTGGATCATCCAATCAGTGTGGGGCTCACTAAGAAAGTTCGTATCCTATCCACGCCATCCATCCATTTTTACATGTCATTTTAGGGCATTGGTCCAAAATTGAAACATATCCAAAGCTCCCATGGCCCATAGTGGGATAATAATGTCCACCATTGAAACCTTCTTAGAGCTAGTAGTGATGTATCTTTGTCATCCAACCTCTTCATAAGGTTACACAAACATGGATGAAGTGAAACTACAAATATTAATTTGATCTAAAACTTCTATCACCCTGATAAGTTTTTCAACCACAGGCGTTCAATTTACGCTATTTCCTGTGGTGTGGTCCACTTGAGCTTTGGATATGCTTCAATTTTGAGCTGATGCCCTAAATGAGTTGGTAAAATGGATAGATAATGTGGATAAGACAATACGTCACGATGGGCCCATAAAGTTGCAATTTGCTTCTATTGAATACGTCATCGGCCTAAAAAAATGAGGTGGATGATGTTCGTCTAAAATCCACTCCGGTTTATAATTTTTCCAACTTATTTTAGGGTATGAGAAAAAAAAATGAGGTAGTCCGAATCTCAGGTGGACCATGCCATAGGAACTATGTTAATTGAATGCCAACCATTAAAAACTTAATGCGACAAAATTTATCGATGAAGCTGATATCTGTGTTTTCCCTTCATCAAGGTCTGTGTGACATAATCAATGTTTGGATGACAAACAAACATTACAGTGGGCCCTAAGAAGTTTTTAATTGTGGGGGTTTAATTACCATTATTTTCCTATGGTGTGGTCCACTTGAGATTTGGATTGTTAAGGGAAAATATGATCCGACCACTTTCAAGTTCGGCTTGGGCTGACGAGCATACCCATTAAAGTGGCTCCATCGACAAGGAGATCAGCCCGACCTTCAGTCCGCAAAACCAGCGACTCAAATGACCAAAATAGCACTCCCGAGCCCTCTTAGAGCTCGGTGTGGATTAGCCTAGCTCGAATCGTCTCTGGTCGACTAGCAGAGCTCAGCTCGAATTAACTCAACTCGGGTTATCCCTAGTCAAATGAAGAGGGGTCCATACCATCTTAAACAATGACGTCCCAACTAGAACCGTGTTGACCTACCTCCTCAGCTGAGTGAACGATTATCCTCGATCATGCATGATTCAAAAGTAACTGCCATCCCCCACCACTTGCGCGTAACTGTGCACCGCATGATTCCAGAGTAACTGCCGACATTCTCCATTTACGCACATCTCGCTTAATGGCTGAGATCGTGCCTAAGATTACGGGTCATCCTACCTTGCGAACACTATAAATAAGGGACCCATCTACATGAACAAGTATGCTGAATCTCTTATCCTAAACCCTTCAATGCGACCAGACCCAGATTCCTAGCCTGACTTTGGCATCAGAGGATCCCCTGTTCTAGCCAGGGTGTCCTTTGTCTTCTTCCTGTGCAGGTGCTTGGAGGTCGCATGAGGGTGGTCCAGATTCTTGCATCAACATGGATCTACCTCAATTTTTAGACAATGCCCTATAATGCTTTGAAAAAAAAACCTGATGGACGGATTGGATATGTAGCATATACATTTAGGTGAGCCCCATGGTCCAGGAAATACCCACTGACTTGTTACCCGATAATCGTAATGCTTTGGACTGCGTAGTTTGGTGTTGCAATGACATGAAAAAGTTGTGGGCCCCACCATGATGTACGTGTTATATCCACACCGTCCATCCATTTTGTCAAATCATTTTAAGGCATCAACCCAAAAATGAGAGAGATCCAAAGCTCAGGTAGACCACATGATAGAAAATGGCAGGGATCAAACACTTATCATTGAAAACTTCTTAAGGGTCACCGAAGTTTTGAATTAAGCTGATATTTGTGACCTTATGAACAGGTTAGACATCAAATAAACATCGAGATGGGCCCAAGAAGGTTTTAATGCTGGCCGTAATTGTCCAGTTGCTTTCTTGTGTTGTCTCATTACCTTAACATGACATGGCAAAACAAATTGACAGAATAGATATAATACATACAATATGGTGAAGCTTGCTAAACTTTTTCGTGTCAGATAGGTAATATTATCTTTTCGAAATATTAATAGAGATATTTTCGTCAACATGCATACTGAGAATTATAGGAAAATCACTTACCACATTTAGTAATAAGTGAAGTGATAATATGAGCATTCAAAATTTAATAAAATCAACATATCCTAATATATATAATATATATGTACAAATATTGGACATACCTTGAAAAATGTGAGACCTTGATACTAAGAATGAAGATATTGATGAAACTATTCCTAGCAATAAAGATCTTAAGCAAAGATACAATCAATCTTGCAGAAAATTAGGATATTAAATAGAATATGGACTCACTAGTATTGCTCAATGCAATTAAATTTAAAATTCTATTTGATAATTGCTTAGAGTTGAAAGTGGGACCAACAGTCATCTTATTGAGAAACTTAGATCAACCAAATAGTTTATGTAATGGTACAAGACATATGATTGAAATTTTGAAAACGAGAAAATATTTCAAGTCAAGATTATCACAAGAACAAATGTTAGTAAGAGTATTTTTATTTCAAGAATCATATTATCTACATTGAAGTAGCATTTCCATTTATTTCGAAGAGAGAGTAATTTTAAATTTTACTAGCATTTGCAATGACATAATGGGGTGTTTAATTTTTCAATTTCCACCTATAGGTGGTGGTAAATAGGCAATTATGATAGCTTATTCATGTTTGATAGAAAGTGAAATATCTATTTGAAATACACCTCGAAAATACCATTTCATGCCAGAAATTCATCCGGATTGCATACAAGTCATCTTTATGGGACCCACCATGATGTATGTGTTTGATCCATGCTATTAATCCATTTTATTAGCTCAATTTAGGGCATTACTCCAAAAATAAAGAAAGCTTTAAACTCGAGTGGGCCACAAAAGGAAACAATGCCTAAAATCATTGAAATCTAGATACTTCTTTGGGACCATAGAGATTTGTATCTATCATCCAACTTGTTCATAAGGTCACATAGACATGGATAAAAAGAATACACCCATTTATGCCGTAGTGGGATTTCATCACCTATAAGTTTCGAACCCAAGTCCTCGTGTTAAAACTCCGCAGAGTCTACCACTTGGGCAATGACTGGAACCCATGTTAACATCAACTTCCATATAGCTGCTATAATTACAAATGTAATTAGTAATGATAATCTATTTACATGCATTTATACATTTACACATGTAATTGAGAAATCAAACACACCTATGAATAAAAGGTCAAATACTTAAATATGTTAGACTGTATTTACGATTAACATACGCCAAAATTTTCATCTACCACTAGGTTTTTATTTATTTTTCTATGACATTTACTGTTCAAGTGCAATTTAAAATCTTTTTTACCATCATTGATACATTTTCTTTTTTTGGTAGGTAGCTAGGGATTATATACAGGATAGATAAACGAATCATACTTTGAATTTTATAAGTTTTGTAAGTACAATAAATGATCGTTTATTGATAGTATTAAGTAATTTTTTTCTCTGTTTTAGTTTTTAACTAAAATGGTCATTTACTTCTTTCATATTACAACATATATGTATATTTTTTCACTTTGTCATCTTTGCAATTGCCTGTTCTCACACTGTCAATGGGCTAGGCCGAGAGTTAGATTTGGCCTGGATTTTGAACTTCTCGAGGCTGGTCTATTCAAAATTTGATTTTGCCTAGCTGAACTAGTAAATTGATAACGAGTGAATTAAATGCAGCCTACCTTGCCCTAGATGGTGTGGCTCTTACTGTGGGGCTACCTTGATCTATATATTTTATATACGCTATTCATTTATTTTATAATATTATTTTAAGGCGTGACGACAAAATGAAATACCGATGAGTGAATGTCATGTTATAAGAAATTTTATGAGGCTTATTATTGTTGTACCTAATTTTATTTTATTTTTTTAATTATTTTTTTTTATTGTTATTGGAAAAAGCAATTGGAAATGACATGTGATATATCAAGGTTAAAATATTGTATACTGAAAACTTCCATAAATGTTTGAAGTACTTTTAACGAAATTACAGCTGACATGATGACAAAACAATAAATAGTTGGGAGGAATTCAAAAGCAAACCAAGCAGTCGTGACCAAACGACTGATAACCATTCAGGAGGTCAAGCAAACGACCGATATCCATTTGGAAGGTTGATCAAGCGGCCTATGGTCATCAAGAAGCTTGACCAAGTAATCGATAGCCATTCAAGATGTTGATCAAGAGACCTATAGTCATCTAAAATGCAAGTCAAGTGATCAGTGGTCATCCGGGAGCCTTATCAAGTGACAGATGGTCATCTAAGAGCTCAATCAAGTGGTTGAACGAAATAAAGTCAAGTTAACAAAGAGGTTGGAGTGATTACTAGAACAGGTGACAATGAAGTCTTCGAAAAGTTTAGCGTTGAAAGGTTAGAATAAAGCATCTAAAAAGCCAAATAATGGCGGACAATTTTATAGAGTCAAGTAAAGATTTAAATAGAAGAAGAATGCTATAATAAGATTTTGTAAGTCAATTTACATTCCAAGCAATCCTTAACGTTTCCTAACGAAAAATGAATTGCCATAGGATATTTAGACGTCAACATGTGGCAATGTTTTACTTGTGTGAGAGATCTTATCCGTCCTTTAGGTGGAAGGCAACTTATTTCTAGCTGTTAGTCTAAGAATCATCCTGGTCGTTCGTTGGGTGGACTACAAATTACAAAACAAGTGAGCGAGGCTAAAAACTTTAAACAACCGTCCAGATTCAACGTGGATATATTCCATGTTTGTTATTGGATTAATCTCATGATTGGATAAGATCATTTAAACGTTTAGTCCCACCAGATAGACAGATTAGATCCTGCACATATGATCCATGGTTGGGGATTTGGAGGCATGCATGGGTTGGACCTGCACAAGTGCGTGGCATTAGTTACCTGAAAATGACAATAGAAAAACTTTGATATTCCGGCGGAATGCGATAGTTAATACGCAGGTACTTATAATTTACTTAGAAATTTCGTACATAGTATCTTAACCATCCAAAATTTTTGTACTAGTTTTGATGTATGATTAACCAAAAACTAATTTTATTAGATTTTCTGACCGTCCGATTAGCGGACATTTATGGACGGTTAAAATGAAAACTATCCAATGGTCATGCTTAAACGAGTGTAAACGAATCAGACGATTTTGCAGCCACTATGATTTTTGGATTGTAACTTGGCAAAGTGGGTTCTACAATTTAGACGGTTTAATTGGATTCATGTGTGAGACGTGTATCATTTAGAGGTGCCTGCGTATCAAGTGTCATGCGTAACCCGAGTATCAAATAACTCCCCGTGACAAAACGCCCATCAAGTTCTGTCGCAGCAATAAAGTCTGTAGGTGAAATGTGTTCAGATCATTAATGGTGACCGTGCAATTTGTGGGCCCCACTTGGAATGGAGCGGTCTGGGTGCGTGTGTTTCTCATGGACTGGCAATTATCATGAAATCGTTGTAGATCCGTACGCACCCACAAGCGACACACGTGTGAATAATTATTAGATCTTCTATCAAAATAGACGGTTGATTTTTATTTTTTCTGGCCATTCATTGGTTTTCATGAGCTGTGGCCCACCTCAGGTGTGAAATGCCCTCAAGATCTGAACTGTCGAGTTCAGATGATGGAAAACTCAGAATCCATGCACGTGTCACATTGAGACACGTGAGTGCATTTGGACGTGTGCGGTTCCCCTACACACCCTGTGGTTGTCAGCCCAAAAGGATCATTGTGAAAAAATGTGTATGAAATTTACAAGCATGCAAACGTGGCACACGTCGGCTAGATCCAAGCCGTTCATCAGATCGGCCGTACAGTCTTTATTCAATGGTCCAAAAATCTACTTCTCTTTATATGAAATGTGCATCATCATTTAATTTGTCAACCGTCCATGTTCTTTGTAAATGGCCCACTTGATGAGCGGATTGGATTGACTTAAAAACGGTGGGATCCTACGGATGAGAAGTTCGGATTTTGCACGTGTGCCAGTCACGTGTTAACTCGAGCCGTAAAAGTAGGGCTGTCAACGGGCCCGGCCCAGGGTCTGTTTCCGGGTCGGGCCAGCTGTAATCAAAATTCTGATTTGAATGGCCCGAGCCTGGCCCATTAACACTCCTCCCTGAAAGCTCCAACTCTTTAGGGGGGAGTTATTTCTACTCTGATGCGTGTGACGGTTGATACACAGGCACGCAGAAGTTTTATGAGGTTCATACATTAACTCAAATTAAAACTTCTAAATTGTGAAGTTACTGTCAGCAAGTTACTTGGACAAAATAAGACTGTTCGAGTAATCCTATCCTCTGATTCGTGGACACTTATTTATTGAAATCCAACCGTTGGATGTTTCCAATTTCAGCCGTCCAATAAACGTCCACCAATTAGACATTTAAATGATCACATAAGCGTAATTTTTAGTTCACAATACATCTATATACGCACCACAAATTGGACAGTTTAAATGAACTATTCATTTTTCAAGAATGCAATCTCTACGTAATTTATAAATGCCTGCGTATCATCTGCAAACCTTTGCCAGAGTATCAAAGATTTGCCCTTTTGAATTTGACGCACGACATTTTGACGATTGACTGACGAAAAAGAACACAACCCCTGCAAAAGGGCAATTCTGTCAGTAAAAAAAACTAAAGGGCATTTAAGTCCTTTTTCCCTTTAAAGCCAACAGTACCTTTGGTGATCTGGCCTGTCCATACGGACGATTGAAGTGGCCCACGCTGCTTATGTTTATCTGGAAGTGGACCAAAAGCCTCGCTGCAAAAGCGTATTCTGTCAGTTACAAAGCGAAGGATACTTCCGTCATTTCACTCTCATCCAAGGGTGGGGTGGGTCCAAAGTTACGCGGCAAAAGGGCATTTTTGTCAGTTGAAAAGTGAAGGATACGCTTGATATTTCTTTCAAACCCAGGGATCTTTTGCGTAGGGACGCGGTGGGCCTGACTTTCAATGGATGATCGCTGAATAGAACAATTATGAATTAGATCCAAGCTGTCCATTATGTGAAAGACCACAATTTCACCATTGATAATAAAATTCAATCAAATCCAATTATTCTTTGGGACACACCGTACATAAGGGTGAAAGATCATACATAAAAATCTAAATTCGAGTAATGTGGCCCATTTGAATCTTGAAGTGATATGATTATAAGAAATTCTATTCATCTTAATCTTCCATGTCAGATGCATGGATTGGATGGTATATAAAAACTCCACGGAATTTGGGTGATTTAGATGATGGGACACCCCATTTCAACTTTTCCCAATGGTATGGCCCACCTGAGATTTACAGCCTCCTGATTTTTGGGCCCCAGTCTAAAAAAAGGGTAATGCACCTGATGGACGGAGTGGATTTCATCTACATGAAGTCGTTCCGTCCACGTCAGCGAAAGTAACTTCCCTTTCCGTACGAAAGTCCAGCAACCGTTTTCGTGATTTTATTGCTCCCGTCTGCCTTATAGTCTTCGCACCAGGCAGCAGCGGGCGGGCGAGGATAACTTTCATACTCTGGCAGAGCGTGGGAGTTGATATGCAGGTGCAAATAAGTTATGAGCACGTGGAATAGATGTAAGTCAAATTGACCTGTCAGAATATTGAAACTAAACGTAGATGGATCATAAATAAAAATAAATTAATTGATTTAATTACTTAGATTGCTGATTAGTGGACATTTTATTGGAAGGCTGAAATTAAAAGTATTCAACGGTCCTATTTCCTAAATAGTGTTTAATAAATCAAAAGATTTTAACCTTTTATCTAATCCAATCATGTGTTTCAAATCAATTTAAAAATTTCCCTACAATCTGGACGGTATAACTTGAATTAGTATCTGAAGGTTGTCTAATTTCTGAGCACCTGTGCATCAACAAGCGTACTCTGCCAGAGTATCTAATAACTTCCTTACCTAAAATTTAGTGCACGGCTTCTACTGTTTATACAATGGTATCAACCCCACGGGATGTTGATTTGTGTACTTTGACAATGACTTCGAACCGTTCAATCAGTGGACCATATGTTAAATGAACCATGTGTAAGAAAAATACACCGATTGGACGTTCTTAAGCATCCGATTCCTCCTACTTTCTTCACGGTCAAGAAAAGCTCAGATCAGTGTTCCACATAAATGTCAGTCATTTGTAGTGGTGTACATTGAGTCGAACCGAGTCGAGCTGGGTCCTCAGCTCGATCTCAGCTTGGTCTTAGAGGCTGGCGGGCCAACTCAATTCAGTTCAATCAGCAGCAACTTGAGCTGGTTCGAGCCAAGATCAGGCCGAGTTTGCCTGTGCAGCATTTTCATAAGCACTTAGACTGCACCTTTAAAATCTCACTGTATTTGAAATAGCAGCAATGGTTTTACAAATATATTTATCATACACCCTTAAGCAATATAAAACTCAAGAAAAATAGGGCATTGCTTTTACATGCATACCTTCTATGCTACCAGCCACAGTTTGTTGAGTCATTTCATGAAACACTTGGTGGGCAACATCAATATCAAAGTAATCGAGTTAGCGAACTGGTTTGAACTGAGTTCGATGGGAACTAGGTTCAATCTAAGTCAAGTCAAGCAGGGCCAACCCGAACTCATTTTCGAGCTCAAAAAATCAGCTAAACTTACCTTGAATTCAACTTTGGACCGAGTTGAAACGAGCTTTTTCAAGCCGAGTCAAGTGAGCTAACCGAGCTAGCTCGGTTTGTGTATACCTCTAGTCATTTGAAGAAGAGTTCAATCTCAAAGCTAGGAGGGCCCATCGAAATGTTTGTGAGAAATGCACCTGCTATATCCATGTGCCAAAAAATGAGGCATGTCCAAAACTCAAGTGGGCCACAATAAAAAGTGAGAAAGGACAGTTGAAACCTTTATGCGGTCCAATCATAATGTTCATACACCATCTGAGCTATTCTTAAGATCATTCCCACTTATATGAATTGAAAAAAATGAAAATATTAGCCTGATAAATAACTTCTATGGCCCCACAAGTATCTCAACTATGGGCGTTTGGTCTTTACTATGTCTTGTTGTGTGGTCCACTTTAGCTTTGGATCTTTCTCATTTTGGGCTTATGACCTAACATGAGCTATTAAAAATAGATGAACAAAGTGGATTTCTTGCAAACATCGCAGTGGGCCCCACCTATCTTGGAACGGCTGGACTGTAGCCGCCCTGTCTGCCACACACTCGCGCCTTAGTGGGATTTCACCGCTTATGGGAACTCGAACCCTAGACCACGTGTTGAAACTCCCAAGATTCTACCACTGGAGCAAGAGCAAGGACCCCACCAAGAGAAAACGGCTAGAAGTCCAATTAGTTGTCCACATTCTCCAATCCACGACTAATATCATCCAATTTTTATGAATTGGGGTTATGGACCATCTATAGCAGGTCGAATAGGTGAACCATCCCATCTTATACATATGTACAAAAGTAGAACTATTCACGGCTAAAGATAGACCAGCACAGGATGACTGAACCTGTCGTCTATCCCAATCTGGGCCTAGTTGGGCTGCCCCTAGGACATTGATTTAAGGTTGAGCCTGAGTTATTGGCCCAATATCTAATCTACGCTGGCATGCGCTTGAGTCTTCATCATGGCCCAACAACTTAACATATTAAATGGTCCAATCGTATCCTTAGTGGACCCACTAGTGGCCTGAGCCCAGCTCTTTATCTTGTCCCGGGCACTTATTTGGCCAAAAGATCAGAGCTCATGCTTTCGTTCTGTCATGCTTCGGCCGATCTGGGCCCAGTTACAAATATAAAATAACTATAGAATTCATGGGCATAGGCCCACACTTGAGACCCAATCATAAGAAATCCATAGACAATGATGGACATTCATCATCACCATCTAACAAATGATAATAGCAATCAGGTCCAGTTCTATACAAGAGGCCCATCTGCAAATACATGAGATTTAGGGTCCTCATAGTGGCCCGGGTAATTTGTCGCCGCTTGGATGTAATTGGCAACACACATCGTCCAACATGGCCTACGTTGTGGCAATTTTATTGCGATAATTTTATCTTCTTACTCTTATTGCTTGGGCATTTTTTAGGGGTTGTCCTGATGCCGGCGGTAAATGATTTAAGTGGCAAAGGGTTCATAAGTAAATAATTTATTGATGTAAATCATTTACAACCTCCTCTGTTTGGCTATAAGATGTAAATGATTGTTTATGTTTGGATAGCCTATAAATTTTTAAAGTCATGTAAATATAGAGTCAATTTTTGAAAATATAGCTGTTGGGGTTATAAACGAAAAGCCTATGCATAAAATCACAACATCCAAACACCATTTGTAAATCATTTACAATTAGCTACATTTATAGGCATCCAAACGACCCTTTAATAAATTTGAATACAAACCTTCATCTTGTTTATGCCTCCAATTATTTCAGTCCTTGGTGTGAGGTTTGAATCATTAGATTAGCAACGTGGAGTTTGGAAGTTTCAAACTTACCTTTGAAGCCATTGCAATGATGCTTACATCTGCTCTAGTGACGTAGGGGACGACTTGAGGTCGAGCACCGTCTTCCTCAAGGGAATAATTATTCCGAATCTATGTAACTTCTCTGGACTCCTCATAGAGACTTCTTGAATCTACGAGAAAGAAAGCAAGCAAAATAGAAAATAAATTCTATAAAATTTAAAATTGATTGATGATTGAATAAAAATGAGTTCACAACCCTTTAAATAGAAGTATAAAGCAATGGGAAAGAAATCAGAATCAAAATACAACTAAAACTCTTAGAATTTGCCACTTACTATAAATAGTAAACTTACTATTTATAGATCGTCGCAATATCTAAAAATAGTAAGTGTTCTATTTGGCTTCACCAAACTATTCTCCTAATTTTTCTAACCTCTTTTCAGGTTAGACGCAACTACTAAAGCCTAAAGAGTTATAATCAAACTAAAACTTACTATTTATAGTAAAAACAGAATTAAAATAAGGAAACAACCGTCAATCTTGCGGTATTTTGCAAATCTGGCTTGGGCAACTCAGCGTAGCGGGTTGGTTGGCTAAAGTAACTCGTTCTCCCCAAGATCATATATTTTACGTCCGATAACTCATTCCGGATTGCAAGATATGCTTGATTTAAGGTCTGACAGTCCAGATTACTTCTGTCATCGACAGAGCCTTTTCTGATCCATCTTGGCCATGTAACTGCTCCCGACCCTCTCTACATCATCTAGGGCATAGGAGATTCTTGATGAATAGGGCTGTCAATGGGCTGGGCGTGGGGTTAGATTTGGCCTGAATTTTCAACTGTTAAGGCCGGGTCTGATGGGCTGAGCCTATTTGATTTTGTCCAGCTAGGCCCTACTCCATTGACAGACCTATTGATGAAGGGGAGGATCTTTTTGTTGTGGGTCAAAGGTATCTCTGTAGGCATTGAGCATTGACGCCCCTAAAACTTCTCAGTTTACTAGGGTGTCAATGGGCTAAGTTAGGGCCAGGTCAAGCTCTGTCCGAAACCAGCCTGCGTTTTTTGTTTATATATAACAAAATCCCAAGCCCAACTTGAGCTCATGACAAGCCAAGTAGTCCAACTCAAGCTCAGCCCAAAATGTTTATACTGAAGCCTGAAGGTTGATAGAGAGAGAGAGAGAGAGAGAGAGAGAGAGAGAGATGGACTACAGTACCGTGTTGAAACCCAGCCCAAATGATAAATGGGCCTGAATTTCAGATATTCCCAAAAGCCCAACAGACCAGAGTGGCCCATTGACATACCTAAATTTTATGTGGTGTAGCGTATCCAAGCCTCCAATCAGATTTTTTTTGAAATCCCCATCCCTCAGTTTCTTGTGGTATTTCCCAACTCCATTTTGAATTGGCCTGATCATTGAATCCAGGTCCAATGAGTTAACACAACTAATGGACGGAGTAGATGTCATCCAGACGGTCTGTATCCTGTAAACCACCTATTCCTACACAACATATAAATTACCCAAGTCTACAGTGATTTCCATGTTATATATCTAAAATCCATTCTGTTTATCAGATTGTGTCATCAATGTTAGGCCTTAGGGTTAAAAATCAGATAAACCCCCTACTCACATGGGCCACACAACATGGAACAATGGAGATGGGATCCCAACCATAGGTTTATGTGTCGAGCCCTAATGCTCCGTATCAATCACCAATAACTCACAAGCATGAAGATAGAATACAATAATCAACCTGCTACAGAACTCAGGTGGGCCACACCATAACATTTTTACCATTTCCACATTGTTATGGACCATATAAGTTTTTAATCAGGCCTATATTCTCTATAGACGGTCCAAAACAATCCCGATGGACGGATTGGATTTTATATATAAACATGGCGGACCCTACGAAGCTTGGATTGCAGTCGATTCCCATCCTCCAAATATATATATATATATAAAGATTCTGTGGTATCTGTCCATCGTCATCACATACTTAAATTATCAGTCGCATAAGACAACGGCTCAATCATTACCCAACCTAACGCCCCTTCCTTTTTCTTATCCATTTTAAAACGGAAATCCCATGTGGTGGGCCACACGGATAATTTGATCCCTTCATTGACTTTTTGGCAACCCTTCCACACGTACCACATGGCAAGCGTGTGGAACATCTTAGCAGTGCATGAGGTGGTCCTCCAATATTGAAAATCAGGTTGGTCCACTCTGGCAAGGTTGTGCTGCACATAAAGATGTGTTGCGGAGAGGGATGCTTGTGGGGTTTTGAAAAAGGAATGCATAGGCTTTATTGTGGGCCACACGTCTCTCTCTTTCATGGTTAAAGGACTTGGTGACTACACCCAGATCCACCGCTCAAGTTAGAGGTGGGCATCTAGCCGAGTCGAGTCGAGGTGGGCCAAGCTTTGCTTGGCTTGTCCATGATGTACTCGAGTTTGAGCTCGAGCTCGAGCTTGGCCTCGAGCTCAACATTGAAGCTTGGCTTGGCTTGTCCATGATGTACTCGAGTTCGAGCTTGAGCTTGAGCTTGGCCTCGAGCTCAACATTGAAGCTTGGCTTGTTTGCCAAAGCTGTCGAGTTGAGTTCCGAGTCCAGCTAGTGGTTCGAGTTGAGTCGAGTTTACCTCGAGTTGAGCTCGAGCTTGTTGGGTGAGAGAGTAATGGATTCTGTTCTTGATCCTCCTCCATTGATGAAAAATTCAAAAATCTTAAGAGAATCAAAGTAAAACCCGATGAAAAAGTCAAACAAAGCATCGAATCGGATGAAGAAACCTGTAAGAATCGATCTGTTCTTGATCTTCTTCCACCAGCAGAAATCCAAGTACTACAAAAGAAACAGAGCAGAACACAGATCAGAAATCTAAGTAAAGAGCTCTAGCCAATCAGATCATTGGATTTCCTTGAAGCTCTAACAAATTTGAGAAGAGCCCATCTCGAATTTCTTGGGTTTCTCGCCTAAGAAGTAGATCTCAAGAGATTGAAATCATACTATTATGGAGCTGAAATGAAAACTGGTGGTGGTGGTCGGGGCTATCGTGCGGCTGACAGTGGGCAAAAAAAGAGAAGAAAGGGAAAGGGAAAGGGGTGCGTGCTGTTGGGTAGAGACTTTAGGGTTTGTTGTTTATTTTTTTTATTTTTAAGTTTAAACTTAAAACTTATATTAATATTATATATATATATATATAATATTTAACATTTAATATATTTATTAATTGAGCTGAGTCGAGCTCGAGTTGGAGCTTCGAGTCGAGTCGAGTTCGAGTCAAGTTGAAATGCCCCCTGGTCGAACTTGGCTTGAACTCAACTTGAGCTTCAAATAATTAGCTTGGCTCGGCTCGAATCGGCCACTCGAGCCGAGTCAATCCGAGCTAACTTGAGCCGAGTCGAGCGAGCTTTTCGAGCTAGCTTGACTCGTGAACAGCCCTAGCTCAAGTGGTAGACTGAATGAAAGATACCTTATTTCAACACTAGGGTCTTGGTATCGATTACCTAGAGGGCGTGCAGAACAGTGAAGTGTGAACTGACCGTGGGTGTAACCGAAGAAAGAAAGAAAGAAAAAAAAATAAAATAAATAACTTGGTGAGTCGGACTGACTCAGCTAATGTCGAGTTGATTCACGGTCTTTTGGAGTCTGAGTTGAATTGGCTTGACTTGCCAGAGCTAGGGGTGAATTGTTGGGGTTTGACTTACTTTGCGTAGACCGGGCTACCTTAAAACCATGTTTTTCTTTCTCTCGCTGTACACGAGATAGATACAAAACTCAAATAGGCCACACCATAGGAAACGGGAGGGATTGAACACCCACTATTGAAAAACCTTCTTGTGACCATAGAAGTTTCGAATCAAGTTTGTATAGGTGAATTCCAAAATTCAAGTAGGCCACACCACAAAAAATGAGAGGGATCGAATTCTCACTATTGAAAAACCTTCTTGGCATCATAAAAGTTTCGAATCAAGTTCATATAGGTGAATTCCAAAACTCAAGTAGGCCACACCACAAGAAATGGGGGGGATCGAACACCCACTATTGAAAAACCTTCTTGGAACAATAGAAGTTTCGAATCAAGTTCATACGGGTGAATTCCTTTCATATGGGTGGGAATCACCTTATGAGCATGTTTGTGTGCATATAAACATCATGGTGGGCCCTAGAAAGGATTCATCGGTCCGTTTTTATAATCCATGTTAGGTATGTACCTTCCAATCCATTGATTAAGTGCATATTCTGGGACAAAGGGAAACACCAAAATCAGGCCAATCTGAAACTAAGGCTGCAACTTGGGTTTAGGTCAACCTAAACCTGATTTATTCGACTCAAATTCAGGTCATGTTGAGGTTGACAAGGTCCTTCGGATAGGTTTGGGTGAAAATGCCAAAAGTAATTTAAAAAGAGGCTGGATTTAGGTTGAGTAAATTCCAGTCAGGTTAGGTCAAGTTCAGAATAAAAATATGTATTTGGGCCGGATCAGGTTAGGTCAAAGTCGGGTTGGGTCAAGTAGTATAGAAGAATTGGGGTTGGGTCAACAATAAAAAATAAAAATAAAAATTCAAGTTGGGTTGGGTTAAGTATAGATGAATTGGGGTTGAGTTGAGTTTTAAAAATAATAATAATAAATAGGTTAGGTTGGGTTGGGTTGGGTTGTGGATTGGGTCGTCGTTAAATCAAGTCTAGCTAGGGTTTGATCCGACTTGGAATATTGAGTTAGACCATGGGCAGGTAGGCATATTGAGTTAGACCATGGGTAGTCCATGGATCTTGAAGGTGTAGCTAGCACAGTAGGTAGGCCAACTTGATTTCTACCCCAGGCGATCTTCACAGTGCACCCCACCTTTTCCAGGGCTTGGATGTTTTATACAGTTGAGATATGTAAGGGAAATACCTGCATGTGTACATTTCTCCAATACTACCCAGCCTTATGGGGTCCACTGTGATGTATGTGTTTTATATCCATGCCTTCCATCCGTTATGCTGGATCATTTTAGGGCACCAGGATAAAAACAAAGCAGATCCAAAGCTCATGTAAACACACCACAGGAAATAGCAAGGATAATGACACCAACCATTGAAACCTTCCTAAGGCCCATCCTAATGTTTAGGCTCCATCTAACTTATTGATAAGGTCACACAGACCTAGATGAAGGGAAAACACAAATACCAACTTCATCCAAAACTTTTGTAGCCCCTAGAAAGTTTTTAATTAGTTGGACTTCAATCATCATTGTTGCTTATGGTGTGGTCCACTTGAGCTTTTGATCTGCTTCATATTTTAGGCTCATATCCTAAAATGAGCTGAAAAAATGAATAGACGGCATGGATTAAATGAGAGTGGATTGTGTAATGATGTGATGTATGCATTTTATCCATGTCGTCCATTCATTTTTCCAACTCATTCTCAGGCATGAGCCCAAAATTGAAGTATATCAAGCTCAAGTGGACCATATTACATGAAAAATAAGAATTAAATGCCTATCCTTCAAAATTTCTTAGATCAAAGTGTATTTTTCCCCTTTATCTATCTATGTTTGTGTGACTTCATGAACAAATCCTTACTCATGACTCAGCCGTATACTCTCTGAGTTCCAACAAGAGGTCATGAGTACAAGAACTCAACGAAGAGTGAGTGCATGGGTGCCTTCAAAAAAGGTCAAATGACAAATGAACATTACAATGTGCCCTATGAATGTTTCAACATGAATGTCATCATCCCTTTATCCATGTTTGTATTTTCCTTTTATTTATATTTGTGTCACCATATGAACAAAAGTCATCTACGAGAACCCATTATTAAAAAAAGTCATATGACAAATAAATATTATTACTGGCCTTGGGAATATTTCAACGGTGGATGTCATCATCCCTATCATTTCCTTTTAATCCGTACATAGTCTGCTCTCATATAATATATACCACGTTTGAACATGACAAAAGTGTCATGGTCCATGTTTCAAGCACCATGAAAATCTTTAAGTGCTTTATGTGCCACATTAGTTTTTATTTTTGAAGGATTTGTGGTACTATATATCATCCCATTTTCAAGCCTTAAATTTAAGCCTTCAATGCAAGTGCCAAACATTTTCAAATATTATAGGTATGCCACATTTTTAGGTGGAGGAGAAACCTACTAACATAATTTACTTTTCCCTCCTGTTCAAAATGAGGGTTGCATCATTAATATCACATAAAAGCCTAGATCACGGGCTCAATTGGGAGCTTGTGAATGGAGGTAAATGGAAAGTAAAATTGGAGATAAATGAATGGGGGAGTAAATGGCTTACTACGGGAGTAAATGAAATGTATTTGGAATCCAAATATTGTGTTCCAGCGTGAATAAAGATGAGAAGTTTGAATTTTTCAATATATTCATGTGAACACGATATTCTAAATCAACTTTAATATCTTAAATCAGTGTACATATGTGATATTTAATAAAGTGCTTATAATATGGCCATTGAAATTTATACTTCAGTAAAATAATTAAAAAATAAAAAAAAATAAAAAAATAAAAAAGAAGAAGAGGAAATTTTGTTTAAACGTTTAACTATCCAAGGAGCTCAGGAAGGCATTTCTACCTCCATTTGCTTCCAAATCCTATCTTGTTCGGAGGATTTCGTTTCTTACTCTGATTTCATTTCCTTTTTATGTAGAGGTGTACACAAGTCGAACCAAGTCAAGCTTGGCACAACTCAACTCGGCTCGGCCACTAGCTGACCCCAGCTTGAACTCGGCTCAACTCGGTCGTTGAACTTGACTGGCCGGCTCGGCTTGGTTCAGTTAATAGTTCAAGCCAGTTTGAGCCGATTTCAAGCTAAGATTGAGCCGAGTTCAGCCGTGTAACATTTTCACAAACACATGGATTGTACCTTCAAATTCTCACTGTATGTAAAATAACAGCAGCGGTTTTATAGATATTTCTTCAAACACCTTGTAGGCAACATCAAAATCAAGAAAAAAAAAATAGTATTTGTTTCATATAAATACCTTCCTTGCCACTGGCTAACACTTCATGGAGTCATTTCATCAAACACTTGGTGAGCAACGTCAATATCATAGTAACTGAGTCATCGAACTGGTTCGATCCAAGTTCGATTCGAGTTGAGTTGAGCTCTGGCAAGCTCAAACTCGGCTCGAAATTTTTTCGAGCTAAAATATCAATTCGACTCGGCTCGAACTCAGTTTTGAATTGAATCGAATCGAGCTTTTTTGGGTTGAGCAGAGCAAGCTAACTGAGATAACATCTATTTACTTTCATCCAAACACATTTTAAATGTTATGGCAAGTGCACTTTGAGTTAGATTATGATGGTGTAGTTTGATAGTTACCTCAACCATCTTCACATTCGGGATATAATGTAAGTGCAAGTGGTAGGTCCCATCCAGATGTGTCATCTAATCTGACCATCGAGTGCGCCTCTCCCTCAGTTAGTGAAGAGATCAAAATCAGGTGATCCATGACTCAAACAGAAGCAAGAATACTTGAGAAGGGAATGTTCACCATTGATTTGTGTCAAGACCCAGAGATCAAAATCAGGTGATCCATAACTCAAGTGAGCCACGGAAGCAAGAATACTTGAGAAGGGATTGTTCACCATTGATCTTTGTCAAATTATTGGACTCAGATTCACTAGTGATCCATCTAGTACCAACATTAGTGCTGAAAAAGCTCTCTAAGCTCACCATGATGTATGTGTTTTAGCAGGTTGCCCACTTATTTTCCTAGCTCATTTCAGGGTAAGAGCTGGAAAAGGTGGAGCACACTACAGGAAACATTTGTGATTGAATTAAAAAATTCCTGGGGCACATAAGTTTTGGATAAGCTGATATGTTTTCCCTTTATCCAAGTCTTCATGTCTTTTGACCTAATCAACACATTACAGTGGGCCCCAAGGAGTTTTTAATGGCAGACGTTCAAACACCATTATTTCATATGATGGTCCACCTAAGATTAAGAGATGAAAACAGACGGACTGCATCACAAAACACGGAAGCGGATCTTCCTACGCTTGCATGCAAGGTAGGGTCCACCGTGTTATTCATGGGAAATCTAAACCGTCCATTGATTTGTCGAGCTCATTTTACGGCAGGGGACTAAAAAAATCCTAGGGTCCAACACTGGGCCATCTGGGCCATACCAGATGAAACAATGGGGAAAGAAATTCCTACCGTTGAAACCTTCCTAAGCTCCACCTTCTTGATGTTTATATGCCATCCAAACCGTTTATAAGGTCATTTTCACTGGGATGAAACGAAAAAATCAAAAAATTAGGCCAATAAAAAACTTTTGTGCCTATATAAATATATCAACGGTGGTCACTAAATCCCCACTGTTTCCCCTCGTGTGGCCCATTTGAGTTTTGGATACACCTTATTTTTGGTCGTATGTCCTAGAGTGTACTCGAAAAACCGATGGACGGGTTGGATTTCTCGCAAACATCTCAGTGGACCCCACCCAGAATCCAGGAAATTCATGCCAAAGGCTTTGCAGGAAACCGCGTCCATTCTGGAAACGGATTGGCTACTCGGTGCTCTGTGGCCCAACCATGATGTATATGTTTCATCCATTCCGTTCATCCATTTTTAAAGCTAATTTTAGTAATGGATCCCAAAAACAAGAGGTATATAAATCTCAAGTGAACCACACCACAGGAAAAAAAAAAAAACAGTAATTGAATATCCACCATTAAAATCCTCGTAAGGCCATTGATTAAGTCATACCAGACCAAGATGAAGGGAAAAAACAAAGATCAGCTTAATCCAAAACTTCTAGGGCTAGTTTGATTTTCCATGATGCAGGTAGGTATTATTACTTTTTCACATTTTTTTAAAAAATGGGTGAGTAATTCCACTTAAGAAAATGGGGCCAAAAATATTGACTTAAATCTGTGGGCTCCATGTAATGTATATAATATATCCACGTCGGTCATCTGTTCTATTAGAATATTTTATAGGATGAGCTGAAAAATGAGGCAAATCCAATGCCCAATTGGCCCAAATGAAAGGAGACAATAAACTTAATTTGTCATCCGCTGAAAGTTAATTCTTTTACTAGGCCCACATTGAAGTTTATTCACCAACTAACCTGTCCATAGGGTCACGTGGACATGGATAAGTGGAAAAACATAAATATATGCCTAAAACTTTTAAAGGCCCCAATAATTTTTTTAGTGTACGCATTCAATTCTCACAATTTCATACCGTGTGGTCCACTTAAGCTTTGAATCTGCATAATTTTTATGCTCATGCCCTAAATTCAATTAGCATAATGAATGGGCTGTGTGAATAAGCCACACACGATACAGTGGCCCATATTTATTTTACAAAGTTCCCAATTTAAGTGTTTAAAAGCTAACGGGTAAAACGTAACCGGTCAAGCTAGCATTGGGAAAGATGCACTAATTACCTTAAGTAAATAATGATTACTTATTTATAAGTATGACCCTCAAAACGTTCATTCAACACTGTTCGTGTAATGTGGTCCACTTGAGATTGGGATATGGACGCAATTAGATACTGAGAGGAGTGCCGTCACCAACTTCTGTGGGCGCCACCATGATGTATGTTTTGTATCCACACCATCCATCCATTTGGAGAGATCATATTGGGACATAATCCAAAGAATGAGTCAGATTCAAAGCTCTAGTGGACCCCACTACATAAAACAGTGGGGAGAGTGACGCTCAACGGTGAAAAGTTCTAAGGGCCATAGAAGTTTTCGATCAAGCTGATATTTGTGTTTTCCCTTCTTTCGTATCTTCTTTAACACATGAACAGGTTGGATCTTAAATAAACATCATGGTGGACCTTGGGAAGGTTTCAACTGTGCATGTTACTCTCTCCACTGTTTTCTATGGTGGGGTCCACTCCAGCCTTAGATCTGCCTCATTCTTTGTATCATGCCCTAAAATGATCTCTCAAAATGTATGGACAGTGTGGATATAAAATATACATCATAGTGGGGCCCACATAACTTGGTGATGTCACTTCAGTAGCGAGCCTCGCTACTCAACTTGTCCACGTCCTTGGGATATACCTCATTTTTTGCCTCATACGGCATGGATGAAAGGCATACATCATGGTGGGGCCCACATAATGGCTGGTGGCTACGGGAGTAGCCAATCCGTTTCCACTGCTTTTTTTGGGTATGCTATCATATTGGGGCACGTGCTTCAAGTAATGGCGATCCCTTCGCCAAAGGGTACGCATACCTATTTCGAATAGAACCGACAGCCTAGATCGGGCTTGATCGAGTGTGAAAATCCAGATCTAGTCATTTTTCGGGTCGGGTCCGGATAGAGGTCTATCCGGATAGATCCAGACCGAAAACCTGAACCCTAATCGTTTACACCCCTCCCCTCTTTTCTTACCCTACTAAATGAGCGCTGCGTTCTGCTGCCTGCTTGTGCCCGATGCCTGTTCTTCTTCCTCTCCAGTCTCCTCTTCTTCTTAAACACCCACCTGTCCTTGTCTCCTCCTCACTTGAAAAAATAGCCTCATTTTCTCCCTCTCTCCCTTCTTTATTTATTCGATCATTTTCGTCTCTTCTTCTGCTCTGAACAATCTCAACATGGCTTCTTTGGCTACTCTCTCAGTAGCCAATGCCTCTCTTTAGGTCTCTCTCTCTCTCTCTCTCTCTCTCTCTCTCTCTCATCCACTCTCTTTCTCTCTCATGGTTTGGAATGTAATTTCTGTGTGATTTTCAGGCAAATGCTAAGGGATTCTCTAAATTCTTGGGTCTGAGGAATGCGGCCTCTCTTCCTTTTTCCAGAAAAGCTTCCGACAATTTCCTCTCCGTCATCGCCTTCCAGACTTCTACAGCGAGTTCCTATCTATAGAAATGCTATGCGCACTCGACTCGCACATGGAGGTGAGGTACACGTGTACGTGAGAGCTGCTTACATGGCAATCCCTTATCTCTTTCATTGTATCAAACTACGGTCCTATATGATCATCAAGTGGGCCCCGCGTGTAAGTAGTATTTCAATTGTTAGTTTGGTGTCCGGTAGCCACATAATAACCACACACAACATGCAAATTGCAATCTACATGTGGTAATTAACATGAAAACAGAACACAAGTAGCATTGGATATTTTGATGTATCTTCCACACATTTTATGAAATTGGGACCAATAATCGATTCGAACTTTGCCCAATTCGATCTGACTCGGTTTTTCATGACTGAGTTGGACTCGGATCGGCTCAGGACAACAGGGATTCGGGTCAGTCCGACTCAGATGACTCGGACTCAATCCTGGGTCGATCCGACTTCGAGTTGGCCCATGTAGAATTCGGACCGAATCGAGTTGGACGTAATTCGATCCGGCTCAGTCCTTTGCCCAGCTCTATAGTATAAAATTAAGCATATCTCGTAATAACAGGGACAATCCCTATCATATATAATAATTATGTTTTTTGAATCCTATCTCACCGAATCCTTCCCAATACCATGCAACACGTAAGTGATTAAAAAGTGATCGGTAAAAAGTAACCGGTCAAGCTAGCATCGAGAAAGATGCACTAATTACCTTAAGCAAAAAATGATTACCTATTTATTAGTATGACCCTCAAAAAGTTTTTAATGGTCAACGTTCATTCAACACTGTTCGTGTAATGTGGTCCACTTGAGATTGGGATATGGACTTGGATTAGATACGAAGAGGTTGATTAGTGAGAATAGCTACTGAAGTGACGTCACCAACTTCTGTGGGCCCGTTGTATGTTTTGTATCTACACTGTCCGTTCATTTGGAGAGATCATATTAGGACATAATCCAAAGAATGAGTTAGGTCCAAAGCTCTAATTGACCCCACTACAGAAAATAGTGGGGAGAGTGATGCTCACCATTAAAAAGTTAAAAGGACCACAAAAGTTTTCGATAAAGCTGATATTTGTCTTTTCCCTTCTTTTGTGTCTTCTTTAACACATGAACAGGTTGGACAAATAAACATTACGGTGGACCTTCAGAAGGTTTCAACAGTGCACGTTACTCTCTCCACTGTTTTCTGTGGTGGGGTCCACCCCAGCCTTGGATCTGCCTCATTCTTTGTATCATACCTTAAAATGATCTCTCAAAATGCATGGACAGTATGGATACAAAACATACGTCATAGTGGGGCCCACATAACTTAGTGACGTCACTTCAATAGCGAGCTTCGCTACTCAACCTGTCTGTGGCTAATCCGCGTCCTTGGGATATACCTCATTTCGGCCTCATACGGCATGGATGAAACACATACATCATGGTGAGGCCCACATAGGCTGGTGGCAGCGGGAGTAGCCAATCCGTTTCCAGTGATTTTTTTGGGTATGCTATCATACTCCGGTATTCCTATGGCTCTGCTTGATTTTTGGGCACATGACCAACTCCCAGCGGATGTCATCAACAGGTAGATGTTTCAGATAAACCCATATGATGGCAGTAGGCCTCAATACAAATCAACGGTGGGTATCCCCTCCCAACCATTCCTGCTTGTGTGGTCCACCAGTGTTATGGCTCGCCACCATTGTTGGACCACTGACTAAACAATGGAGGACGTGCAAGATTATTGGAATGGATGTCATCAACAGATCACAGTGGGCCCTACAGAACTCCGTTGCATCAACATACACAAGTGAAACATTGAATAGAAATACTCGCATGTGTGCCTTTCTTTAACAAAAGATATCTACAAACCTTTCCAAAACTTTTACACTTCAATATCATCCTTTCATTCATCAAAAATAAAAATAAAAATAACTACTCTTTACAAAAAAATCAAAGAACTAGTACTAAAATACGCCAGAGGGGGATGAACTCCTTATCCTACACCCGACTGGCTGAGCTCTGCCAAACCTCCACAGCTTGCTGGTCTTTTCTAGCCAAGACCATCCTATTCCCACCAAAACCCATGTGTGTTATCCTGCACCCACCCATATCCTTCACTCTCCCCATCACATTCCTCCTAAACACCTTCCCATCATCCTTACTGAACCTTGGGGTGGGGCCCATCAACACCTCTGACCACATCTCCAAATCCCCACCCTTGGTGCAGAACACCTGGGTCCCATTGCTTCCTATCCTACACCCACTCCCCTCTTTCTTACCAACCCCACCTCCTACTTTCCTCACATCCCCAAGACAAATCCATGGATCCTCACTACTCAGTTTCCTCAAATCAGCCATGAAAACCTCTCCTGAATTCACACCCACTTTGAAGATTGAATTCAGGTCGTTGGATACAGTCACATCAGAGAAACAATCAATCCTCTCCTTCAATTCCCATGCCACATTGGTTGATCTGATATCCCACAATCTGATATTGCCCACCAGCCCAGATGGCCCACCATGGGACCCAGATGCCATAAGGAGGTTGTAGCCTGGGACCCACTCCAATTTCGTGGCTGGGATTGCTGTATCCAGCTCGGCGCCGTATATCTCCCCCCGGCCGATCTCGGCGATGGGCTGGAAAGAGGACCCACTGCTGAGGTCGAACACCATGATTGAATTCGAATTCCGACGGCCCGATTCGAAGCTTGTGAATAAGAATTCAGGGGAAGCGCCGATTGCCTGGACGGTCGAGCTCGATCGGGTCTGATTCTCCCAGCTCAGCGTCTCCTTCACGAATCCCCTTTCAAGGTCAAGTATCTGGAGGCCAGAGAAATCGGTTGCACCGGCGGCAGCGATCAATGGTGAGATTGCAAGGAGGGAGTCGATGGCGGCGAATTGGGTGAGGATTGTGGATTTCCGGCGCAGCGACCAGTCGAAAGATGTGATCTTGCTGCCGTGGGCGACATGGACGGACCCATAAGGGGTGGTGGCGACCGCCGAGGGTGAATCCCTGCCATTGAGGTGCAGGATTGCCGATTTCTCGAGGTTGAAGGCGTCGAATTGGGACGGGTTTGAGAGGGATGAGATCAAGAGGGGCTGGAGATTGTAGAAATCGGCCTCTGAAATCAGGTCCTGGATATCAAAGGTCTTGGCTTTGGAAGGCAGATTGCCTGTCCTAAGGAGAGAGAGGAGGATGGAGAAAAGGTCAGGGTCCCTATCAATGAAGGGGATGCAGATATCCTCTGAAGGGTATGAAGGGGTGTTTGAGAGGGAAGAAAGAAGGGATTTTGGCCCAGCTAAAGCTAGGGTTTGTGGGGTGGTTTGGAAGAGATGACCCCCCACATTGATTGTTATAATGTTGGGATCTGATTTCTTGGGGGAGAAGCCATGAGAAGGAGGGGAAGGGCCTGCATATGGAGGCATTGAAAACCCTAGATTTTCCTTATATTGACAGAAACTGGCCTTACAAACAGACCCAAAAAGGTAAACTTACAAATTGGGGTATCCTAAAAACAAGTTCTGAATGGGAAAATCAGATTCAATGGAGGAAAATAGAGGGTTTTGGTGATGGATTTCCCTACAAAAGAGATTGGCCTTGAATGGTCCGAAGGGTAGTCTGGAATCTCTTTTTGCAGAAACCCTAAAATCACGATTTTGAGGGAGGAAGAGAGGATTTTGAGGAAGGAAAGGCGGGGCGTGAAGCTATTTAAAGGGGAAGTGGGCGTTGAGAATAATACGGTAGGGCTGGAAGAAAGGTAGTATGATAGATCCCTCTCTCTAGAGCACACATGACAATTTGATATGTCAATCAGAACCTTCCATCTTGTGGGCCATACTATGGATGGATGATATTAAAATATATCAATATATCATATGATTCTATCCATTGATGAATGCACTCAATATCAACGGTTTAAAGTAGAATGGTTGAGGGTATACATAAAGTACCATAAAGTAATAAAGATCTTGTAGATGAACGTTGTCTGATTGATGTGATTTTCTAAAAATAGACCATTGATGCTTGGACTGACTAATTGAACGGTTACGATTGGCACATCAACTGCCACATGTGCTAAAAAAAGATGGCGCTATGGTTCTTCCTTCTATTCCGTCATCTCTCCAGAAGGTCATATATTGACTGGTCAAACATGGAGGGAGCGGAGAGGCTAGCTAAGCCCACACGCACTATTTGAAACTCTACACACTCTTGCACGTGCCGTCGTGGAACTTTTGTTGAACATCTGGTCCGTTCATCATAAATTACCCATGGATTATATCAAAATTCAATGAGTTTAGTCCGTTAGGTGGGCATAACATATCTGAAAACACTGGACGGTGTAGATTTGATTACCAAACTATCCAAACTGCATGAAAATCATGACCCTCATGAAGAATTTAAACGGCCTGAATTTGGGGTCCACATGATTCACGGCTCCAATATCCCACAGCCATGATAGCACGTGTATCCGCGTGTAGAAGTAAGTTCGTAACACGTCGATCCGCGTGTAGAAGAAGTATGTTCGACGAGCTGCGTTCGAGGTGCACAAAACTCGTGGGGATTCATTGAATGGCAGATAGTCGTTATATGGGGAGTAGCAGGGAGATTTGCACGAGAAGATTAAAGAGGTCAACAGCGTCATACATGCCAAATTATTACACATGTGATGTATCAGATCCAATCATAATTTGGGACAGAGCCTAAAGAACAGGTTATTTCAATGAAGAAGAATTTAAATTTATAAATCAGACGGTTAGAAAATAGACGATCAAGAGTCTACCAACATTCGATTTTATAGAAAAGGATATTTTTTGTCCTTATTTTTTGTCTCAGTAAATAATAATAGTAAAATTCATGTTATAGGTGGTCTAGATTTCTCGCATGTATTTTAAATTAGAAATTATGGTGCGAATCGTCCCAAACATATATCCTCGCGCGAATCTCATTGAATTTTTGTGGAAGCATCAACGTTCACCGTGGGGAGCTAAAGCCGCCTTATTTGGACCGCAGAAGGAAGAGCCTTCTTCGGGTCTTTCTCCTGTGAGTGGATTACGTGCGGCCCCGGCCCCACCAAAGATGGTACAGCCCTGATCGTCGGGTTCATATTAATTAATTTATTTTATATCCATGCGGTCCATCCATTTTTTCAGCTCATTTTATTACAGGATTTAAAAAATGAATCAGATCCAAACTACAGATAGACCACGCCATGTAAAAACGTGGTTATTGACCATTAAAACCTTTTTGGGACAAAAAAAAAAGTATGGATCAAGCTTATATTTATATTTTTCCTTCATCCATGTCTTTGTTACCTTTTCAGCCGTTTGGATGGAAAATAAACATACGGTGTGCCCCAGGAAGTCTTTAATGATAAGCGTTCAACTGATGGACGGTGTGGATATACGATAAATACAACAAGGTAGGCCCCATGTTGAGCGCCGTACTGTATGGGTTACGGCCGGGGCCGCACCTAATTCGCTTCCCCTTCTGTTGGGTTTCCTGTCCGTAGGGACTACATAGTAGCCTACTCGCACAAAGTAACAAGTTTCCAAGATAAGCAAACGTGTGAACCATCAGAGCTGTTGATCAAGAAATTTTCACTGTATTTTCTCTGAATCAAATGGGAACAATCAGATTATCCAAGTAGGCCATAACTGAACAATGAAAGCAGCCTGTGGTCAGGATTTCTTTCTATTTCTTTCCATATAGATGGGAACTTATGGATTCAATCTGTAAATATAGTGTTAAGGAGTCACAAACTGCTAATGAACGGTTCTGATCTTTTGTAAGTACTCTCCGTTGGCATCTGTGGCACTAGAAGTGATATGAGTGTATTAGTGGGAAACTTCGCAGTTCGTTCCTTTTTATCGTATCGGGAGAGGCTAAATTCTCGCGAAAGGCAAAACTCCCTGCACGCTACGGAGATACATCTGTTAAGTAATCTGCGGGACTACCTTAACTTATAGTTCGCGGATACTCTACCTTGCTAGGTGGATACTTGCCTTAGTGATCGGGACCATTAGTCTTTAGGAACCTAACATGAGAAAAACTTCAGTTGAATCAAATTATCCTAACCGTCCAATTAATGGGCCATCTTATGTATTTTCTGATAATGCGTCTGATTTGTAGTTGCACTGAAGTCCATGCCTGATCATTTCTCTTGCACTTGCCCAGGGCTACTTGTGTGTTTCCGTGTTAACTGTCCAATGGTGGACCACAACCTTTCGGATTGTATTGAAGGGTGGGTGTTGGGCACACATATATGATGAATGACTCTAATTTTGGAAGCATTTCTCTTGGATGACGAAAGGTTGTGGAAAGTGTTAATTTGAAATTTCCATACCTTTCCAGGTTGGAAAGATGAGAGACGTAAGCCTGTTTGTTTTATTAAACCAAAACATGGAATGTAAAGCTTCCATGAAACGTAAGACATGGAAACAAGATTCCAGCAATGAGAGAGAAAATATGGTGGGGGTGGCTAATAGTGAAGTGTGAACTGACAGTAGGGTGTACTAACAAGCTAAGAGAAAGAGAGAGAGAGAGAGTAGAAAAAGTAAAATAATAATAATAATAATAGAAAAGAAAATTCTTCTCTGTTGTCTGTTTTGTATGTAATTTTCAAAGGGTAAGTAAAAGATAAACAGTCAAAAGTCAAGAGTTGAGAGGTGTCCTTATAGAAATTCACATTTCATAGTCATTATTATTTTTTTAAACTTTTCTTTTTCTTACAAATGCATGATGGAAAATTCTTCTTAAGAGACTTATAACTACTTTCACTATTTAGTTGCACCTGGTTGAATTTTTTTACTTTGACATTTATTCTTTACTTTGACATTTAGAGCATTGAGCAAAAATCATATTAAATTTCCCTTGTTCATATTTATTTGATGTTTGAAGAAGGCCCTTGAGAGCCAAACCAAGCACGTGATAACCCACTCTTATCATCGGAGCAGCTTGAGCAGTTCATTGATAGTTGCGGGATTTATGATTGGCCTTGAGCCAGCCTTAATGCCTGAAAAAGAAATTTGGTTACTTTCTTTCTTAAATGAAAAAATACTTCCATGTTAGAAGAATTTATATTCTTTTTTATGGTTGTTTAGAATTTTTCTCCCATAATAAATGGACATACGATCAAAGGTTGAACACATGCAAATGTATCAAATGTGCCATATGTGAAACATGTGTCATGTGTCACAACTATTATTGCTCATATTTAAACACGCCACATATGTCACTTTACATTTTGGAGCACTACATATTTAGCAAATATGCTAAGTTTTGAATATGTATGTGCACCTCATTTACTAACTAATATTGTGTTTAACAAATAAAATAAAAATAACTAGTTTAGGACAATATAACCATTGACTCAGCTAAATAACATAATCATTAACTAAGTATGACCTAAATAAGCTGTCCAAACTTAACTTTTGTTGCTATCAAACCTGGCCTTAAAATGATAAAGAAAGCACAATCTAATTAGATGATAAACAAAATTGAAGGGGCATTTATATGGAGAGCTTTTCGAAGCACAACAATTGAGAAAATGAAAATGAAACAACACATGCCGTTGTGACAAACAAACACAAAATCCAAGCCATCCATCATAAAGCTACCACCATATAGGTTTCCTATCCTAATCATCACTTCGTTCACAAGTCAAGGTAGTAATATTTAACTGAATAAATGCATGATTGTGAAAAAAAAACAGCCATATTTTCTAACCTTCCATTGATTTCTAATCCCATTATGGCACACCTACTAAGTGGACCACCTTAATATTTCTACTCTATAAAAAAATTTATTTAAATTCTAGAAGCCACCAAAAGGTTAACTATCCATCTCTTTTCACAAATTCTCCAAAGTAGGATATGCACGATGAGGTCCACATGATGGATAGGTGGGACATCACACGTCTCCCATGCTGGCCACTTCTACATACGTGTGGTCTTAGCAAAGTTCTACAGTGGTATTGGACCACATCTTTCTTCCAACGGGATGTATTGCAATTTTGGGGAAAGAGGAAAATCTTTTCTGCCCAATGCCAAACATGCATAATTCCAATTTTCCTGGTAACGTGGAAATTCGGTATTCCAAACATGCAACAAATAGCTTAGCTAAGCATGCAGTTATGGTGCATTAATGTTTATGTAGATGCTCACACGTGTGTGTCAGCATGCCATGATAGGTCTGAGATCAAATCCGTCCATCAGAACAGCAATATTTCATTAACTCAAAAAATCAGGTTGATCCACTTTTCAGGTAAACCATGGTTAGAAAAATAAATGTATGGCTCTGAAACACTTGGATCCACCTGTTTTCAATATTGTGGGCCACATGTTGAGTAGACTGGATTTATTTTTTGAAAAAGATTAAAAGGTCTGACCAACCTGATGGATGGATTGGATGTTGCACCCATGTGCTGTGCAGCCACATGTGTGGGATGTACGTGAGTTTTATTGCATACGCATGTGACTACAAAAGCTAACCTAAAGTTTATTAAATCAGTTCGGTGTTTGGCCCAAAAAGGATCAGAAGTTTGTTACAAGTGAATTCAATTGGAAGTTAGGCCCAGCCTTGTTGTCCTACATTGGGTCCGTATTCTGCTGGTTAGGCCACTCGAATGGATGATCTGAACCGTTCAAGTGATAGAACCCAACGTGATTTAGCCATGGGTGGAGTTTCCATGAATGATCTTGTTTATACTAAATTTGGCACACTTATGTGGCCAATGAAATGCTGCGTATGTTGGCACTACGTGTTAGACTGTGTTATATGGGGTTTTATTACATACGTATGTGCATACAAAAGTTGACCTATAGTAGTAGCATACTATAGTTGTGCAACCGCTCTTCCACTGTTTTCTTTCAACTTGATACTTAGATTAAATGAAGTTTTTGTCTCTTTGTTTTTCAAGTGGCTAAACTTGTTCAATATTTTTTTGATGTAATGAGATTGACACAATGCATAACCTCTACTATGTTTTTTATCTTTGATACCTAATATAGTATTTACTTGTCTAAAATCCTTCATTTTGAAAATCGAAGAGAAAAATTTCTTTGTTACAGTTACACTTTTCATTTTGTTATTGATTATTAACATATCATTTACATACAAGCATATTATTACAATATAATTACTGTCATTGTTTTAGTGCTTGTTTTATTTCATACCAAGACTTAACAAGTCTACATACTTTCCTTTCATTGTCTGATAGAACAAACTCTTCCAATAGCTCCATATATACCTCCTCATCCAGGTCGCCACTCAGGAATAATGCATTCGCGTCCATTTTTGTTTCGGATAAATAATTTGACCGTTCTCGGTCGCCTATAAAGCCCTGTCTCATTTCAGACCCATCACACCTAGACTCATACTAGACCACTTACACCACAATCGCATCGTCTCACAACGATTTGCGTAAGGTCGCAAGGGAGCGACACGATGCGCACGTGCGAAGTGCGTCAACTACCACCACTACAGCCACACTGCCCACGCCCGTGCCCATGCCAGACCACGCGCATACGTTCAAGTGCGTAACTCAAACATCATAATCTCCAAAGCTTCAAGTAAGCATATTACACAAACATCCTCATATAAACCACGATTTTCTTCTTTTCATTTTTGATGTGGGACAAAATTACACACCACACTTTTTGATTTGAAATTCCCAAAAAGCTTTTTAACGAAAAATTCCAAAATTTTGAATATTTGTTTTTTTTTTTTTCCAGAAATCACAAATCTGAACATCAATTGCATTACTATATTTACTTTAATACAATGAACAACGCCGTCCAAACATTGTACATGTAAATCAACGATAATTTAAAATCATTAGATAGTCACTCGAACATGATCTTATGTTTGTATCCCATCTGAGACTTGAAATTTCACCAATTTTAGGCAAAGTATATATTTCAATAGGCTTATTACAACTATTGTGTCAAACATTACATAATTTACTAATTAGAAATATTAAAGTTGATTTAGTAATTAAGTTTAAACTCTAATAAACATTTCATGCATAACTACTTTTGGATTAAAGTTGATTCTATACATTGAGAGCACCAAACATAATAAGCGCATGTTTGATTTTTCAAATATAGTACAAATGCATGGTAAATAAGTAATGATTATTCTTTACATATGTTTGAAAATTCACGTGTAATTTTGCTTGGAAAACCGGTTCAAATGGGCTGGTTTAAATTTGTAAGCCCTGTTGTGATATATATGATATATTTGTGCCATTCATCCGTTCTAACATAATATTTTGAGGCATAAGCCAAAAAATGAGACCGATCTAACACTCAAGTGACCCACACCAAAGGAAACAGTGGCCTCAAAAAAAATTTTAAAGGTAGGTATTTGATTTCCCAAATCCAGTGGTGTGGCTCACTTGAGCTTTGGATCTTCCCCATCTTTTTGGATGATGCCCTAACTTCAGTTAGGATAATGGATGGAACGTATATTATTACTGTAGACCCATGTATATTTCACAACACCATTGGTTTTTGTGCCGGAAAAGCCAGTGTCAAATCAACCATCGGTACTGCAGCTGTAATTACCCCGAGAAATCATTATTACCCATTTTCCATGTATTCACAGTTGGTTTGGAAATTCAAACAGAATTTCAAATCTAAGGGGCTCCGAATCCACACTCCCAAACAGGCCATAAGGGATTCCAACAATGGTGTCAACATGTGATTCATCAAGCCCGCTAGTTCATTAAATAATGATGTGACAGGTTCGACGTAAACAATATCATCATGATCCAAAACTTTCGCGAGGAAACATGAGGCTGCTCTTGTAAAATATCGTGATAAACAGCGAACATTTAAAATGGCGAGAAAATGGTCTCCGAGTCCACATCTCCAACTTCCACGCTTTTACATACGTCATTGATGAGAGCAACCCCGCATGTGGAGGCTCGGGACTATAGCCGTTGGATCTGGGGGCCACCGTTTAGTGATCTAAGCCGTTTATACGCTTCGGATGGGGAATAACAAAAACAAAACTCTCTGGTCGGACTCATTCAACCGTTTGATCATTTATCTTTTTTCCTTTGAATATGAACCGTCCTCTATAATCGCTATGTGGCACATCATATAAGCGGTTTGGATCATCGAAACCCAGATCCAACGGCTAGATTCTGGACGTGTAAAAGAAAAGTAATACTTGGGATAGTAACTTTTCTATTTCTGACCTCCAGATATGTGGTAAGAAAGGGATCTGCAACAATGGTCCACATTCAACTGAAATCAATTCCCTGGACTGGAAGACCAGATCGGCCAATCTTGGAGATTTTTGGGACACGGTCTATCCACAGAGGGAGGCACTAGACCAATGGTCTGGATTTCGAATCATGCAGTTCACATGGTAGAATTGAAACCCACGTACAGTGGGAAAGAGCCGCGTTTTCTTATTATTCAAGAAATGGCACGTGAATCACGCGGTATTAGGGTTATTTTCTTTTATTTTCTTTTCTTTGCACCTGATGCATGCATTAACCGCCCGCACATATCTTCCACACACCTATGCACGCAATACACGTGTCAAACTGACACGTGTGAGACGGGCGCGGATTAGATACTGACCAGGTCAGTGGCCAAATCGCTACAGAAGTGACGTCACCAAGCCATGTGGACCCCACCATGATGCATATGTTGTATCCATACCGTCCATTCATTTGTAGAGATCGTTTTATGGAATGAGAAAAACAATGAGATCGATCTAAAGTTCAAGTGAACCCCACCATAGAAAACAGTGGTGACAATGACATCCACCGTTCAAAACTTCTTAGGGGCCACAGAAGTTTCCGATCAAGTTTACATTTTTGTTTTCACTTCATCTATCTCTATGCTAACTTATGAACATGTTTGATCTAAAAAATACATCATGGTGGGCCTTATAATGTTTCAATGGTGGGTGTGACTGATCCCACGGTTTTCTTTGGTGGGTCTACCTGAACTTTAGATCTATCTTATTCTTTTTCTCATCCATTAAAACGATCTCTCCAAATGGATGGACGGTATGGATACAATACACGCATCATGGGAGGTCCACAAAGCTTGGTGACGTCACTTCAGTAGCAATTTGGCTACTGACCTTGTAAGTATCTAATCCGCGCCCAGCAGGCATAAAATAACTCTCCAGTGTCGGACTCTAAGGAGTTTCGACACAGGGGTCCGAGTATCATTGGCGGTAAAATTCCACTACAGCGTGAGTGTGTCGGGGTTGTGTGTGTACGTGTTAAAAAAAAAAAGAAAAAAAAAAAAGAAAAGGGAAAGAAGGCCTAGAAAGCTTTGGTGCAAGAATCAAGCGGATTAGGATTGGGTACTGCCCCTGCCTATATCTACCTATGTGTAGGCCCCGCCTGGTAGAATTTGATTGAATGGCAATAGATTGTCAGATATTAGGCCCACCGTGATGTATGCATCTTATCTATTCACACAGTCCATCTATTTTGACAGCTTATTTTAGAGCATGATGAAGCGGATCCTTAATCTTAGGTGGATCTATTTTATTTTTGGTATCATATCTTAAAATGAGCTATCAAAACAGATGGACAGTACGGATTCAAGGCACATACATCAAGGTGGGCCCCACATTCAGGTATCCACCCACCTTGGGGATCCACGGAAGCCACGCCGGTTTGATAGTTGCTTGGTACACTGTGGAAGAGGATTAGCTGGTGTACCACACACTACTTCTGTGGCCTCATCATGAGGTATGTGTTATATCAAAACTGTCCATCCATTTGGCAGCTCATTGTAAGGCTTGAGCACAAAAGTAAGGCAGATCCAAAAATCAAGTTGACCACATTGAAGAAAGTAGTTAAAGATTAAACATATGCCACTGAAACTTTCTTGGGGGTCACAGAAGTTTTGGATTAATCTGATATTTGTTTTTTACTGTATCCTCATCAGGTCTGTGGGACCTTATGAACAGATTAGATGAAAAATAAATGGTGAACCTTACAAATGTTTGAATGGTGGTAATCATCGTCCCCAACGGGTGTTTATGGTCTAGTCCACTAGAGATTTTGATACGACTCATTTTTTTATTTTTTATTTATCATGGACTAGAAGTCCACTTGAGATTTTGATATGAATCATTTTTTTTTGGATCATGCACTAGAATGATCTCACCGAATGAATGGATCTGTATGGATATAATAAATACATCATTGTCGGGCCACAAAACCTTGGCCTCCTTTCAACCGTTTGTATCCGATCCGGACATGAGGAGCTGACGCGCGCCATGTACACACATCAGCCAGATCGGTGGTGCGCGGAACACCAGCTAATCCACTTACGTCCACTATGTACTCAAGTGGGCGATCATGCATGTGTTATATCCACACGGTCCATCCATTTCTTGGAGATCATTTTAGAGCATGAGAAAAATAATGAGGTAGGGGAAGATTCAAATCCACACCACAGAAACCACTAAGGACAATGAAGCCTACCCTTGAAAAGTTCTTAATATTTGTATTTCCTTTCATCTTTGTCATCAAGGTGGGCTTAGGAAGGTTTCAACTATGAGCATTAAATTTTTTTTTTTTTTCATGCACTCACATGCCCCACACATGTTTGCACACTCACACCACGGAGTGTGCTCCAACCCATGACCTCATGTCGAAACTCTTGTTCCCACTACTCTATGCGGCGTGGTTCACTTGAGCTTTGAATTTGCCTCAATTTTGGATTCAAGCCTTAAAATGGTCTCAGACAGTAGAGAACAATGGATGGACGGTGTGGATATAACACATACAGTACATTGGGTCTTACACTAGTTTTCCATCTCAACACGAGGGAAGTGGTGATGTATAGCTAGGGCTAAAAGTCGGGTGGGTTCAACCCGACATTGGATTGGGCTCAGGCAGGATGTATAAAACTTGAGCTTAGGCTTGGGCTTATATAAACACCAACTTGAGGATGGGCTATATAAACACCATCTCAATAAAACTTTTTTTTTTTTCCACACGCACCTGCCACACACCCACGCACACCATAGTGGGATTTCATGACCCATGGGTTTCAAACCCAAGACCTTGTGTTCAAACTCCTTAAGAGTCTACCACATGGGCAAGGATTCGAACCTCCAACCCAATAAAACTTGGGTCATGCTCGGGTTGAGGTCTTGCCCAACCCAAACGTGGTCAATATATAAGTTCATTATAAATTATATAATTGAGTGTTAATCGTTTGTGTTGAAGGCATAAGAAATTCCAATGCTATCGGGTCTCGTTGGTCCACGCCATTTCTAATGACTCAAGCTAACAAGATATGCCAGATTTCTCTCTCCCAAATAGATTGTGTGCTACACAACGTGACTTTTAAAGTAGTTGTCGTCTTATATTTTAGCTTGTATGTTTAGAAAAAAATGAAGTTCTTTATGATAAATAACTATATATATAATTAACAAAATCTTAGGTATAAAAAATAAGACATGTATTGAAATATAATAGACTAATGTAATAAGAAAAATATTAGCATGTATCCACCCGACCAACCCTACCAAGCCTGCTTGGTTTGGGCTTGGGTTGGGTTAGGGTTGAAGTATAGGAAAATTGGGTTAGGCTAGTGTTGAGCACCAACCCGACCCAACCCGACCCGACCTTCAGCCAACACACCAAACAATCTGTGTCGAGTAGGCCCCATTTTATATAGCAACCTCTGATATATCACATCTATGCTGATCTCAATATTGGTAGGGGCAGTACTTAATTTGAGTCCGTGCTAGTCCACTCATTAGGTTGGGCCTATGTGTGGACATCAATTATGCCACGTCTCGGTGGTTCATACTTGTGTGGACATCAATTACTTTTTAACTTTGGATTGCAGGAATCTCCTGTTACCACTAATATGGATTAATGAAATACCTATAACCTCTAATATGGATTAATGAAAATGCACCTTATATGCGCATTTTGTGGTGGGCCCTGCAATTAATGTTGGCAGGTACCTTTCTTATTATTGGTCCACTATATAACACACGCAACACATTCTTACCGGTCCTCATCAGAGTTACAAGGAATTTCAAGTTACATGCACACCCTCTATAGTTGTGCATGTTACACACATATGTAAACAATTATACTGACGTGAATTTCCAACAAGCCTTAGGACTCATTTCACAGAGGTTTGAATTTAATTTCTAAATCAACTTTAATATCCCTAATTAGTGTACATTATGTCGTGTTTGACATAGTGATTGTAATTAACCCATTGAAATATATAATTTGGCAAAAAATGATGAAATTCTAAGTCTCGGATGGGCCACAAGCATAGGATCACATCCAAGCGACTAACCGATTATTTTTAACTATTGATTTACACAGACATTGTTTGGATTGCACAAGCTATATATCCCATTGAAGTAATTTAATTAACATGCACTTGATAATCTAATTATTTTGGGATATCATCAGTGGGCCACGTGCCAAATAGATTAGCAACCTAATGACACACATGTTACACATCTGACTCATGGGAGGATTATAAGATGTAATCCTAGCTCCCCCAGTTACTTTATGGCGCCAAACAAATAAGGTATTTGAAATCCCCTTGCACCCTCTTAAATCTATGGTACCAAACAACCTCGTTACTACCAGGAGCCCATGTAAATTTTAGATTGTCCCACAAAACTGTAACAGGGTTGCACGAAATCTGCACCCAATTAAATGGTTTGCTTATAACCCATGTGGGGCCAGAATTGGATTGTATCCTGCTGCGACCGTGATGCATGGATTCGATCCATGCTGTTCAACTATTTCTTCATATCATTTTAGAGAATGTGCCCAAAAAATAAAACAAATCCAAGACTCAAGTGGACCACGCCACAGGAAACCTTCCTAGGCCCACCTTGATGTGTATTTGCCATCCAACCTGATCTGGATAAATCCAAACGTTTGTGGTCCTCAAGAAGTTTTTAACGGTAAGCGTTTAATCCCCTGTGTGGTCCACTTGAGAATTGGATTTGCCTACTCATATCCTAAACTAATCTGGAAAAATGGATGAAGGGTGTAGATAAAACCATAGATCACGATGGACCCACAGAGTCCCTGTCTGGAACAATTTCGTCCAGACGGGACGACGCAATCCGCTTCCTGTGGGGCCATATGCTGAGTTTTACTTTGAATTATGGAGGACTGCCGGCGTGTGAATCCGTTTTTTTCTTTCTTGGAACCTTCCACTACCCCAAATGGAAGTCTGAAAATTTGAGAAACTTCTACAAGACTTGGACCTGCTGTGGTCTTCATTTCTTCATCATGCTGAAAGCGACATACCACAATACTCCGGCAGGGTATGATAGATGATACGCAGGCTGTTAGAAATTTGCAGAGGAACTGTATACATAGCATAAAGTAATTCAAACTAAAGAGTCGAAATTATGTGTACCAGTTTAGAGGTATTATGAACTACAAAATACTTTTATTCGGTAATCTAAGAATTATATAAATGGACATTTATTGGAAGGTTAAAACTGAAAAAGAAAAAGAAAAATCCAATGGTTTTATGTCAGAAATTGATATATGAAGTGGTGGTAAAATCTAGAACTAAGTTTAATTTGAGTTAATAAATGCCAAGTACTATTTTTAAGTGCCTGCATATCAAGCGTCATCCACGGCCCGAGTATCCAATGAAATAGTAGAAAGATTTTATATCTAAAAGGTGGACTGACTGACATGGAATGGAAGTGGATATTCCTTGCGATGGGTGGTGGGATTTGATTTGGCCACGTGTGCTGTCGCATGGGAAAAATTGCCGAGCAGCTGCCTACAAAAATTTCCTTAGTCATATATTCCCATGAGAAATCCACTGAGTACATCCGTTTTTCAAACTAGCAATGGGACGAAAGTCAGAAAAATTATGTAAATCCATAAGTCAGATGGACCGTTATTTGGGGCACAGGTGTTTTCCCTTCATTGAGGTTGATGTGACTTTATTAATAGCTTGGATGGCAATTAAAAATCATTGAGTCTTAGGAAAGTATCAATGATGGACATTATTATCACCCCTGCTTACTATGGTGTGGTCCACTTGAGTATTTGATATGCCTCAATTTTGATCCTATATCCTAAAATGATATGAAGAAATGGATATAGATGGTGTGGATAAAAATCATACATCATGGTGGCTGCTTAAAGCCCCTACCTGTTCCGAGCTCAGACCGATATATAGTATGTAATCTACATCAGGCCCATCATTGAAAATTTTGTGGGGCCACATAATTTTTGGATCAAGATGATATTTGTGTGTACAGTTTATCCCAATGGTAATAATCTCCCAAACGGTTTGGATGGCATATAAACATTATCATGGGGTTCAAGAAGGTTTCATGTGTGTAAGTTTCCATTCTCCTTAATTCTTATCTTGCGGTGCACACGAGTGTTGGATCAGTTTGAATGTAAGGGCCTGTGTGGGAGCATGGATTTGGAACCCCTTGGATTCAGAACCTCCTGGATTTGGAATTCTCCCGTTGTATTTTGCATCTTAGATTTAGACTCCCTTAATTCAAAAGTAGCCATGCATAGTATATTTATAGGGTTTGAATTTAATTATTAAATCAACTTTAATATATCTAATTAGTATACCTATGTAATGTTTGACATAATGGTTGTAATAAGCACGTTGACATATATACTTTGCCTGAAAATGATTAAATTCCAAATCTTAGATGGGCCACAAGCATAGGATCACATCCGAGTGACTAACTAACAATTTTTAACTATTGATTTACATGGACAATGTTTGCACCGTGCAGATTATCCTATTAAAGTAATTATAGTAATGCAGTTGATAAACTAATTGTTTTGGGATATCATCAGTGGGCCATGTGCCCAATAATTTAGTAGCATAGTGACACACATGTTACATGCGTAGCTCTTAAAAGGATTTTAGACAACTTAAGATGAGCCAAGAATACAAGGGAAACAAGACTAATCTAATACATACTCATGATTGAGGGCAACATCTCAACAACTTTGAAACATGCTCCACGGTGCATTTATTTTTAATAGCGTTCTTTCAATCCAGAAAGTGACGAGAAGTCTCGAATCCAAGTAACACACACACCCCTCTCAATCCATTCTTTTCTTTTTTCATTTTTTCTGCAACACACAAGATTTTAATCCATGTTCTCCACAAATGGACCGGTCTTTAACGGGCCCACAAAACATTGTCACGGAAATGAAATCATATCCACCAACTGACTAACAACATTCCATGTGCGTGTCTGTGTATGGGCTAAGTGATTCAACTCGGCCCAGCTAATATGACCTACAGATCACACTAATCTGTGATCCACACAATCTAAGGGGCAGCTCGCTTAAGCAAAGGGAGTCAACTGACAAAAGGGTAACATAATCAGGATTTCACAGTAGGCCTGATGAATAATTCAATGAAGTAGCAGGTCCATAGGTTCAAAAAACAAGCCCATCTAATTATCTCACCCCATCTGAGGTTGATTTTATTGGACAGAATTTTTCTTTGTTTTTGTTCGTCTGATCTTTATGGTGGATGCAATCACCGGACGGGTGGGTTGGATGTCCAAACACACACAATATAAGGAACAAATAAATGAAAGCATTTTAATAATTTCTCCAACTAAAAATAGTTCCTCCATGATCCACATTTACGCTGAGCCATGGCGATGGCCGCATGGACAACCATATATGCTATACATGAAGATATAATCCATGTTGATTATAATGGAAGAAATGTGCATGGTGTGATGAGTGGGCGTGCATGGTAGAACTACATGTCTTGTAATTCGACTTTATTTTTATTTTTTTAATGCACCCACACACATGGTAGTGGGATTTCACCATCCATGGGTATTTCTCATTATTCAAGCAATGACACATGAATCATACTGGAATTGGTTTTTTTTTTTTTTTTTTAACCTCACACCTGATGCACGCATTAATTAACCCTGGGAACAAATCTTCCACCCCCTAAACAAACAACACACGTGTCAAGCTGGCATGTGAGGAAGATATTAGGTGGGCATAAAATAACTCTGAAGTTGAGATGGCATTGATGCTAGAATCACATGGACTTAGATTGGGCACCAAGCTTGGCAGAGACGTTATATGAATTTAATTGGATAACAGGTCTGTTAAAAATGAGTCCATGCAAAGCATGTTTGAAAGTTGTTATGTATTCTATTTCTGACTTCGGCTTACCTTTCAGTCAAATCTGGCCTCCTTGTGCCTACGCCAAGATTATTATAGGCAAGGTAGTACTCAATCTGAGTTGAATCAAGCTGGTCTAGTCATTAGGTTGGGCTTATGTGTACAATGAATACTAATATTAAGAAGTTTTATTAAGATACATCTATGAAGGTTGGTATGTGTGTGGACACAAAATGCTTATAACTTAGGTTTGTAGGAGTCTCCTCTAACTTCTAAGGTGGACTAATGAAACTGCACCATATTTGCACATCTTATTGTGGGCCAGCAATTCATGTTAGCATGGGTTCCATTGGTGAAATAACGGTTTCCCTTTTTCATTATTGACTGGTCCTAATCAGGGTTACAGACAATTTTGAGTTATAGGCACTTCACATCCTATGTGTGTGCTTAATAGTTCTGTATGTTGCACACATATGTAGACAATTATATAGATGTGAAGGTCCTACCACCCTTTTTACTGGTAGCCATGTAACCAAATGCTCTACAAGGCTCACTTTGATGCTCATATTAGTATATGGACCCAAATAAAAGGCAGATCCAAAATTTAAGTGGACCACACCACAAGAACAACGAGAATTAAAATGTTCATAATCGAAACTACCGTGCAAGATAGATTTTTTTATTTTCACACGCACTCTACCCATGTACTCACACCATGGTAGGATTTCACCACAATGGGTACTCCACTCCAACCCATGACCTCCATTGTGTTGAAATTCTTGTGAGTCTACCATTGAGCTATAAGTAAAAACCCACCATAACACAGATTTAAGTTGATCAGATGGATGAGGACCATCGATCAATTTTGACCATCCATTTGGTGATATATGAATTTTATCCAGGTTGTTCATCTATTTTTCCATATCATTTTAGAATATGAGCTAGCCCCAAAATGAAATAGATCCAAGGATCAAGTTGGACCATACCTTAGGAAGTAGTAGTGATAATAGCCCACCCGAAACCTTCCTAGGGTACTCCGTGATGTTTAGTTGGCATCCCACCTGTTCGTGAGGTCACATAGACCTGGATAAAGGGAAAACACAATATTGTCTTGTGGCCTTTTGGAAGTTTTTAATGGTGGGCATTCAATCTATAATGTGTGGTCCACTTGGGCCTTAGATCTGTCTGATTTTTGAGCTAATATATACCTAAATTGAGATGAAAAAAATAAAATAAAAAATATAATAATAAAAAAAAGAGTAAAAGATGTGGATAAGAACCATATTTGAACCCTACATGAGTGCTTGCGTGTGAATGTGAATTTTTCTTTCTTAAAACCTTCCACTAACCCAAATAGAAGTCAGAAGCTTTGAGAAACCTTCCATTAACACAACTTCTTCGGCATGCTGAAAGGGACATACTATGATACTCTGGCAATGTTTGATAGACGATACACACGCGGTTAAAAATTTGCTGAGGAACTGTATACTTAGCATACAAGTAATTCAAACTAAAAGAGCCAAAATTATATCTACCAGTTTAGAGACATCATGAACCAAAAATTGCTCTTATTTTCTAATCTAAATATTAGATAAATGGACATTCATTGAACGGTTAAAAATGAAAATAAAATAAAATCCAATGGTCTTATTTCATAAATTGATAGATGGAATGTTAATGGGCTCTAGAACTAAGTTTAATCTGAGTTAATAAATGACAGGTGTACTTATTTCCAAGTGCCTGCATATCAAGCATCATTTGCATCCCGAGTATCAAATAAAATAGAAGATTTTACAGTGCAAGATAGATTGTATGCGTCATTTGCAGCCCGAGTATCAAATAAAATAGAAGATTTTAAAGTGCAAGATAGATTGAGAGGTAGACTGTGTGGCAGTGGACATTTCTGTGATGGGTAGTGGGACTTGAGTTGGCCACGTGCGCTATTGAGGCAAATTGCTTGCACCGCCGCCCACAAAAAAGTTCATGTATCATATGTTCCGTGAGAAATCCACTTATAGTTCACCACCTTCTTGATGTAGGGCAAAAGTCAGAAAACTTGCAAATTCAAAACTTAGATGAGCACAAACAGTAGAATCTGAACATCCACCAATATGGAAAATTTTGTGGTGGCTCTACGTCGAGCGGGTCACGGACAGTTTCATGGCTAAGATGGATAGAAGAGGCCCAATCGCAAGCGGAAGTGATCTAGACTGTCTGGACTTTAAATTGGGTGTATTTCGCAATCCGGAATGAGTTACTCGGTGTACCATATATGATTTTGGGGTAGGACGAGCTACTTTAGCCACCCAACCTGGCTATACCGGGTTATAGTCAGATTGCGCATGCCGAATTTGCGAAATACCATCAGATGAACGGTCAAATTCCTATTTTATTTTTGTTTTTACTATTTATAGTAAGTTACTATTTATAATAAGTTTTAGTTCGAGTATAACTCTTCATCCATGGTTCTTTAGGAGTTGTGCACAACATGAAAAGTGCTTATAATAATGGAATGTGGAATGCACTGAGTGAATTTTTTATTAAACGAAAATTTTTGCTTCCAAAATTACCCATTTTCAAATTACTATGGCAATTTTTTCTCTTTAAATTGCTTGTGCAATACAAAATCAACTTTTAACTTGTGAAATTTCTTTATGCCCCACCATGATGTATGTGTTTCATCCATTCCATTCATCCATTTTTAAAGATCATTTTAGGGCTAGATACCAAAATGAAAGGAATATAAATCTCCAGTGGACCATACCATAGGAAAACAATAGTGATTGGATATCACCATTAAAATTCTCCTAAGGCCAAATGTACTGTTTATTTGACATCCAATCTGTTGATTTGTGGTCCACTTGAGATTTATATATAGCTCATTTTTGGTCTCATACCATAAAATGATCTAGAAACATAAATGGACGGCATGGATGAAACACATACATCATGGTGGGGCCCACATAGCAGCGACCATCAGTCATTGGCGCCACAAAAGTTTTTGATCAAGCTGATGTTTGTTTTTTACCTTCTTTCATGTTTATTTTAACTTGTGAACAGGTTGGATTTCAAATAAAAATCATGGTGAGCCTTAGGAAGGTTTCAACGGTAGGCATCAATCTCCCTACTATTTGTTGTGATGAGGTCAACTACAGCATCAACAAAAAATAAACTTAAATAGGCCACAGAAGTTTTGGATCAATATGTTTTCACTTCATCCAATTTGGAATGACCTGATAAATGTACATCGTATATATACAAGGTGCGCCTTATTCAAAGGTTTTGTTGCTACTAGTGTTCAATCCTATACAACACATCGTGGCAATCTTCCCGCTAAGAGGAATTGAGGGCCTTATGATGATATTTTAATTTTTTATTAAGTATTTTAGTTTATTTGAATTAAATATAATAATTTTATTTTCATTTAATAAAAAATAATTTCTTTATAACATAAAGCATTTTCAAACATGAGATAAGGGCAAATGTGTTAAATTAAGAGTTTAGATTCAAGCTTTAGATTTCAGATTCAAGCTTCAGATTTCATATTCGGTCTTTAGACTTTAGATTTAACAAACCAGGCCTTACTATTTTTGGCCGAAAACCATTCGCACTAGTAAGTTTACCATTTATAGTAAGTCACGAATTCTAAGAATTTTAGTTGTAGTTTGATTCTGAAACTTCTCCGCTAGCTTATTATCCCTATTTAAAGGGTTGTGAACTTGTTTATTTAAATCATCAATCAAATTACGAATTTTATAGAATTTATTTTCTATTTTTCTTGTTTTTTTCCTCGTGGATTTAAGAAGTCTCTGTGAGGAGTCCAGAAAAGCTCCATGAATTATGAGTAGTTATCCTTGAGGAAGACGGTGATCGACCTCAATACGTTCATCCCTGCATCATGGCCACATAAGTTTTTTATTAGAATGATATTTGTGTCTACCATTGATCCCAATTGCAATAACTTATGAAATGGTTTGGATGGCATATAAGCATTTCATCTGTGCAAGTTTTCTTCTCACTGATTTCTATCCGGTGGCCCACTTGATTGTTGGATCGTCTGAATTTGAGACATTGTCCTCCCGTGAGCTTGAGAACGTCCGGGAATCTCAGTGGCCTCGTGTATAGCAATGGGCCCGGGATACAGGCCTGATTTGTTACAGACTCAATTGAAGACATCATAACAACTTTAAAACATATTCCATGTTGACCCATTTCTAATCACTATAGGTGGTCCAATCAAATCCCACCATGTTATATCACCACACCAGATAATCTGCTCTACGTGGTATGTGACAATATGGTGCGGTTACATATCCACACTAACTATAGAAATTCCATTGTAATAAACCATGGTAATTCGTTTCATCAGGTCAGCCATACCCATGCGAAGAAAACAGGCCGTTAAAAAAAAGAAGTTATGTTGGACATAAGCCTGTGGGGCCTACTTGTGGTTAATCATTCGTGCATGAGTCTCATAAGGTTTATCTTCTTTTTTTTATTATTTCAATTTTTTTGAAATTAATATTTGTTCAACTAGCTTTTTCCTTAAATGGTATAAGCCATAAATCGTAATCCAAGGCCATATATACAGTAGAACTAGACTAGGATAATTACACTCATCTACTCCAATTATGATTAGGTGGACCGCTAGACTTGAATCGTTCATCCTCAACTTTATATAGGTCCCATATCATGTAAATCATCTCATTCTGAGAGCTCACTCTTCTGCATAGACTTTCATCCCATTTGTAGGATATCTATCCATACAGAAGATGGCCACATTACCTACCACAAAAGTGAGGCTGATCCACTCATTGGGTGGGCCACGCCAATGCACTAAGTCATACCAACGGATGTCCATTAATATTGATGCTGTATCTTGCTCTATGTGTGCGTGGACCTGATTTTCATATCAGATGTTCATCATGGTGTGGCCCACCGTTTGTTCCAAGTAGATATTCAACATATGTGATCTATTGGCCAGCAAATGTGGCTATAATATGTGTATCAGAAGATTTCCCCATTTAACATACAAGTGTAGTCCAGAAAAAAAAAAAATTTTAAAAAAGAAAAAAGCCAGGCAGGGTTTCAGAACAGAGCATGTTCACGTGGAGGTCCACCTAATACATGGCTCTGATTCTGCCAACTTGACATGACTCAAGCTGAGTCACTCGCCTTGGCAAGAGCCCGAACTTTTGTGATACTTGCATACAACTCCTTTGACCATCTTTTTAATTTTAATGTAACCCGGTTGAATTTCGAGTCAATATCTATTTATGCCAAGCTTAGGTTTTTGAACTATGGTATTTCCATGGATCATGATATATACCATTTTTTATTTTATTTTATTTCATTTTGGTCACACCTTCAATGGACCATGCTTGGAAGATCTGCTCAATAGGACCACCCTAAGAAGAATGGTTCATCATGGTGTGGGACCTAGTAGGCCAATGGTCTCCATCAATGAATCATTTATCTCTACTCATGAAGACCATTAATAATTTCCATGATCAGGTGAACCCAATGGCATGCTTACCTAATGATTGATAACATTCCCAAGGACTCTATTCTACAATCCAGCATCTCCACTTTCCAATCCTAGAAGCCAATCTTCCAATCCTGAAAGATCCATCTTTAATTCGAGTGTACCTCCCAATCATTTTTATTTTATTTTTTCTAGTAGACACATAAAGAATTAAATCCAAGTTCTCCACAAATGGACCGTGATTTAATGGGCCCACAAAACATTGCACAGAAAATGGACCATATCTGCCATCCAACGAACAACATTCCATGCATGCATGTCTGTGCATGCGCACACATGATACCCCATGGCCCAAAGATGGTGTGTGATGGTACAAAGCTAAAAGGGATTTCATAGTAGGCCTGATGAATGGTTCAATGAAGTAGCAGGTCCATAGGTTCAAAAATCAAGCCCATCTAATTAGCTCACAACAGCTGATGTTGATTTGATTGGACAGATTTTTGGTTCGTCTGATCATTATGGTGGACACATATGTTGGACGGGTTGAATGTCAAACACACATGTGGATTGCAGTTTAAGGAACAAATAAATGAAGACATTTTAGTAATTTCTTCTTATAAAAATAGTTCCTCCATGCACATTTAAACCCATAGCAATATTGGGCGCACACGCAATCATATACATTGTAATCGGTATGGTGTCTTGTTGACATTAAGTGGCTGTTTGGCATCACTATTAATAAGAGCTTATTGGCTTATTCTTTAAAATAATAATAATAATAATAATAAATTTTTTAAAAAATGAGTTCTTATTTTTTAAATAGCCAGTTTAAGAAAGTTTTAATTTTAGAGTTTATTTAAAAAATAAATAAATAAATAAATAACTAGCTTAAAAATTCTTAGAAATTAAGTTAAAGGAAAATTAATTTTCTTTTAGAGTTTATTTAGCTTAAGTGAGTAGACATTTTTAGTTAATTTTTGAATAAGTTTGCCCCTAAATTTTTTTTAACTAATTCCCGCCTTCCCATCGTCTCTTATCTTTACCATCTCTCTAAGGTGGACCCACAATGAGCAACCTATATTAAAGGTAAGCTCCATATGATGAATGGTCTAAATCAAGGTGGGCTCACATGATGCAGTCACATTAAAGGTGGGCGCTACATCAAAGTGTGGCCCCACAAGATGGACAAACCACATCAAAGGTGGGACCCCACATGATGGATGGTGGATAGTGAAGGTGGGACCACATAATAGAAGGTTGACATCAAATGTGAGCTCACATGATGAACGACCCATATTGAGGGTTGGGCTCCACATGATGGACGGTCCACAAGCCCACATCAATATGTGGTCCCACATGATGGACTATCCACATCAAATGGACCCCGCATAATGACAGTCCATAGAAAAGGTGGGCCCCATGTGATGGATGGTGGACATCAAAAGTGAGCCTACATGATAAACAACTCATATTGAAGGTGCCCCCACATGATGAATGGTCTACATCAAGGTGGGCCCACATAATGCACGATTCACATCAAAGATGGGCCCCACATGATGGATTGCCCACATCAAAGTGTGGCCTAGCATGATGGACCATCCACTTTAAGTGGGTCCCACTTGATGGACGGTCCACATCAAAGGTGGAATCCACATAATGGATGATGGACATTATAGGTAGGTTCACGTGATGGGTGGTTGACATCAAAGGTGGACCCACATGATGAATGATCCATATGGAAGGGGGACCCACATAATGAATGGTCCACATTAAGGTGGCTCACATAATGGACGGAGTGGGTCACACGTGATGGATGACCCTCATCAAAGTGTGGCCCATCATGATAGAGGGTCCACAAAATTGAGCCCACTTAATGGATAGTCCACATCCAATGTCTCACATGATGGATGACCCATATCCGAAGTAGCCCAATAAGATGGATGATCTACGTGGAAGGTGTGGCCCATATGATGGATGGTGGACATCAAAAGTGGGTCTCACATTATGGACAACCTACTTGGAAGGCGGGGTCCACACGATGCACACATCAAATGTTGATTCCATTTGGTGGGTAGTGGATAGAGTTGTTGTTGTCTTTTAAAATTACATTAACAACTTCTAGAAAAACTCTTATTTGAATGTTTTACCAAACATGCTTATTACCTTTAGGAACTTTTTTTTTAATTTTTTGAAAATTTAATTTTATCAAAAGAGCTTATGTAAAACAAGAGTTTAAATAAAAAGACCTTATTAAAGTTTCTTTTATTTGAAAAGTTATTATTAAATTAGAGTAAAGATGAGCCATAAGGCTATACCCATCATGAAACGATGATCCATATTTATTATAATAAAAAAAGGTACACATTACCACCTAACATATGAAATAAAACTTTGAGGATTCATCCTTTTTTTTTTTTTTAATAATATAAATTTTACCATATGCATGTGATAAATGTCAAGTAAAAATAGTAACACTCGTTGTTACAACTTACAAAAAGTCCTAACTCCTAACTAATCGCCAAGTCTGTATTCATCGATATTGGCCCTTCACCAACGTAAGCCTCAAACTGCACATGACTAATCTACAATATGTTTGCCCTTATCAAGGCCTACCGTAGCTGGGGCCTGGACCCGTGGCTCTCAAGTGAACAATTAGAAAATGATTTTACCATATGCATGTGATAAATGTCAGGTAAAAATAGCAACACTCGTTGTTACAACTTACAAAGAGTCCTAACTCCTAACTAATCACCAGGTATGTATTCATTGATATTGGCCCTTCATCAACGTAAGCCTCAGACTGCACATGACTAATCTACAATATGTTTACCCTTGTCAAGGCCTACCATAGCTAGGGCCTGGACCTGTGGCTGGGGTTGGACGTGTGCTGGGGCCTGGACCCGTGGCTAGGGCTGGATGTGTGCTGGGGCCTGGATCCGTGGCTGGGGCTGGACGTGTGCTTGGGGCCTGAATCCGTGGCTGGGGCTCGACTTGTGCTAGGGCCTGGATCTGTGGTTGGGGCTAGAAGTTGCTGGGGCTGCATGACGATTCATCCTTCTTAAAAGTCACTTTAATGAGATGAACTGACCATCATAAAAATAGTTAGGAAAATGAACAAATTTATTTTTATTTGTCTTTTTTCTCTAATAAATTAATAATAATATGAAGAATAAAAATAGCTCCACTATTCCATGATTTTACATGATATTAGAGAGTTGATCCCGTGCTATTAATTGTTACCATTTGTTACATAATTTTATATGATTTGATTTTTATACTCTTTATAATGATTTGACAAGCCTTATTTGGGATTGTCGATGACAAGCAAATCATCATTCGATAGATATTAGCAGAATTCAATTAGAATATACTTCTTCGTTCAATCATTCTCTTCTACTGCAAATTTGGGCTCTATTTTTGTTGCTCACTCAGTTCATGATACCTATATCCCTTCACCCCCAAGCTTTTCTAGTCACGCCGCCCCATTCATCACCAGTAGCCGCAATGAATAGAAAATTAAGTTCATTAGGTATGGGCAATGAAATGATAAAAAGAGATTTTTTCAAGAAATATAAATGAAACGAAAATAACATTTTAATATTATTCTTTTTATAAAAGCAAATGTAAAATTATTATTTTCATAAATTGGCTTCGGCTCTACTAAACATCTTTTTATTTGATACATGTTTAACAATAACACAAATGATGTATAACGCGCATGCAAGAAAAAGTCATTGCTATTAACCTATACCAGCCGTAAAAAATCAAGCCAGTCCACACTTTTGGCCAACATAATGAATGACCCAGATCCCACAACTTTTGGTCATAATGGGATATATACGACGACATATCACTTCTTTAGTATGCTTTGGTTACCTTGAAGAGTATGATAGTTTCAGAAGCATGTATTCATAAATTTTGTAGCAGGCAAATGTGTAACTTAGATCTAATCCTTAAATTTGTAGAGCACTCACTAGATTGATTATAAACGACAAATTCAACTAAGATGATGACATCTAATTATAATGGAAAAAATCCAACTATTCAATTTGCAAGAATCAAATTTGAATTTTAATTCTCCAGATATTTAATTCTAGAAATTTTATTTTGGCATTATCGAGAAAATGATAATGATATTCTAATTATACAATGAGTAACATGCAAATCTAGATGGTCCAAATTGTTACCCCAACTGTGAACAGTAACCCGAATATTAGACAGACTATTTCCTAATCATCTTATTTTTCATTTATAATTTGGAACACCTACTATTTTACTTTAAACTATTTGATTTGATAAATATCAATTATATTGTTAAGGTTGCTTAATCGGAGCTCTTTTAAAGTTCATCCACAATGTTACCATATAATCTATGCTCTAAAATATGAGTATCATGACAGATGATAGGAACTTGAATGACTTGTAAAACATTAGAATTCTGATGCTCCGCCAATCTGACAAGTAAACATTCTATTAATAAAATAATGACTCCTAGTGTGAAAAAAGATATTTAAATAATAAACATCTTATTACATAAGACATTTTTTTGCATTTTCATTTATATAACTAAACTACCTACAAATATTCAATAAATTTTTATTTCTGGATTTAAAATATTAAAAGCATTTCTCTTATGTCACTTAAAGTAAATTGTAGAAAAATCTAATTAATATTATTTCGGTCATAAAAGTATTTAAAAAATGAGTTATTTTAACTTTTATATATTGGTAGTGTATATATATGTGTGTGTGTGTGTGTGTGTGGTTATATTTATCTTTAGTTATCACTAATTGCATCTTGTACATAAGCTTTGTGATTGATAATTAGCAAAAGATGGATGTTTTAGAATGGTAATTGATCACTTATGACATCGGTACTACAATACTTATACCACATCATCTTTTCTGCGATGCCCTGAAATGTAACCCACCGTAAAGACATTATGCACAAAAAAAACTAAATTATTTTTTTATGAGGTGCGTTGATAGTTTTACTCAATATAGAAGTGTGGCAACATATCAACCTGGTTTTTAAGAATAATAATGTTCTAGAGTAGCTTATCTTTTCATGGTATTGCTGTCCTACACAAGTGACATGTTGGATAAATTTGATGTGATACTAAGTTGAATATTAGTGATTAGTTCTCGTCTAGGAATTTAATTAAAATAATGATTTCAGCACATAAAATGAAAAGAAAGGTAGCTATATAGATAATTTCATTATAGACTATCAATTGAAAAATATTTAACAAATGAACTAAATACTTACATGTTATGTGTGTCATGTTTACTCCAATGTTTCATTTTGTTGCTTGTAAAATGCTACACATTCACTTGATATAAAAAAAAATATATATAATTAAAATAAAAATAAATTATATTGTTTTTAACTTCTTATTTGATTCTAACAATAACTAAATCAACTAAACTATCAACCATCATGTAAAGCATCTATAATATGAATAAGATGAATTGGTTGTGATCACGTAGAGCGGCTCATCGAGTGCATAAGAAAAAGATGTACCACATTATAATATGCTTATATTTATATTACAAAATTTTCAAATTAGTGGCATTCTACAATATATTAAAATATATTTCGATTTTAGTAATCTTTAATTAATTGTCAGTAGAGAATATTCTAAGGCAGAAATATCATATATAATCACTTATGGCATGAGCACTACAACTTGTGGTATATATCGGATGTACCATATTTTTGGCTGCGAGACATCTAGGCATGTGTACTACGAAGAAGAAGGTAACCACACCATGAAAATTACCTTACATAAAAATCAAACTAATTCGTTACAAGAGACGACAATCTATCTAAACACGTAGGTGTGGCCAACCTATTTAGAGAATCAACCTAATTTTTAAAAAGATCAATCTTCTAAACTTGCGTAAACTTCAAGTCATCACAATTGAAATATTGGCAAGAGATAGGATATGATGCCAAGTTGACTATATGTAATTTGATTGAAAAAACTTCTAAGCACAAAATGAAAATAAATTATACAAATTAATTATTTCTTGATAACCTGTCAAATTTAAAACATTTAACAAAAAACAAATACTTACGCATTCTTTGTATCAATTTTCCTCCAATGTCTCATTTTTCTACTTATGAAATACTTCAAATATAATTTTTTCAAATAAACAATTACGATAAATAAAAATGTACTTAATTAATCCAACAACATTTTTTTAAAAATGTAGCATATAAGATTTAAGAAACGTTTGTATCTCTGAATCATCTCAAAACACAAGAAAATCTATACTTAAATATACCATCAATTATAGAGAGGGTAACAAATGAAAACTAGCTAAACAATCATAAGAAAAGCATGTTTTCGCATAAAATTTCTTTTTGTGTGATAATTAGGGTGGCTAGCAAGTTGTGTGAATAGGCAACGAAGCATTTGATACTCTGGCCGCGTATGATACGCAGGAGGTTAGAAAACGTGCAGTGTCAGAAATTAACTCAAATTAAATCCACTGTCGATTAGTCACGATCCAAAAATTAGGTGATTGCTTATCATCCATCACACTTTGTCAGAGTATCAAAGACCTCTTCCACCAACATGTCAATTACGTACCATCTATAGGGATCCCCATGGTTTGAATGGTTGGGATTGAGTTACGTGTGTGCAATGGACCGTGTTTCCATGCATGAGTATGGATCACCATGATCTATGTTGATGCATGCAAGTAATTAATAAATGGCATACCGTACGTTGATCAGAACCATCCAAATTGAGGGCATCATTTTAGATGGGTCAGACGGCAAAAAAAAAAAACGGCCAGATTAATGAAATTTCTTTGTTTGGGCAACGTAAATGACAACAGCTAATGTTTTCACTCATGTACATGATATTGCAATATAATCATCATGTGGGGCCCACATGATGAAAGGACTATATTATCTGCAGGCGTGCTACGTGTGAACGTGAGGGACGTGGATTGCTTGGAGACCTGGTCTCCGGTTATATCCCTGATGATCCGACTCTGTGGGGGCCACTGCGATGTATTGTTTTATCCAGGTTGTCCATTTGTTTTGCCAGACCATTTTAGCCATGATCCCAAAACTAAGGAAAATCCAAAGCTTAAGTGGACTACCCTATAGGAAACAGAGGTGATTGAAAGCTTATCAGTGAAAACTTTTTTAGGCCAGAGAAGTTTTGGATCAAACTAGTATTTCTATTTTCCCTTCATTCTTTCAACGGTGAGTATTATTATTATTATTATTATTATTATTATTATTATTGTTATCCCCACTATTTCCTGTGGTGTGGTCCACTTTAACTTTGGAACTGCCTCGTTTTTGGGCTCATGCCCTAAAATGATAGGGCAAAATGGATGGACGGCATGGATAAAACACATACTTCTCAGTGGCTCCCCAGTGTCAGGTCAGCAGGGATATCCCTAGAGATCGGGTATCTGAAATCCGCATCTTCATTGGCAACTCCCACTCAACCGAGGTGTATAGGGCGATGTGCATTTGAATTACCGCAGGGATAGTGCCCTTTGGGTATATAAGTCTTAAATCCAACCGATTGGACTATAAGTGAATAACTACCAACCTATCATATAAGTGAGAAATCCAACCCTTCGGACTAGTTGATCTCACCATCAGGACCGACCATTTGCAAAAAAAAAAATAAAAAATGAGCCCCATACACTCAGGTGGTCCACACCAAAGAAAACAATGCCTGGCCATTGATAGATTACAACATACGAGTGTGGTCCTCTCGATGAATGGATGTTGCTATATTTTTCACAATTTGATCATAATAATGAGACCAACCTATTGAACCGCTTGGATGCCACATGCACACGAAAGCTTGAAAGTTATCCGTTGGATGGAGGATACTGTGTCATCCAACCGGTTGGACTCAGACCTCCTACTTATACGGCTGGTGATGAATTCCTCGTTTGGGTGATACAAAAAGTGTGGCTTAGAAGTGGGTGTCAAGGATCATTAATGAGCCATACGTTACCAATTCTTATAAGCCGTTTATACGCTTCGGATGGGGAATAACAAAAATAAAACTCTCTGGTTGGACTCATTCAACCGTTTGATCATTTATCTTTTTTCCTTTGAATATGAACCGTCCTTTATAATCGCTATGTGGCACATCATATAAGCGGTTTGGATCATCGAAACCCAGATCCAACGGCTAGATTCTGGACGTGTAAAAGAAAAGTAATACTTGGGATAGTAACTTTTCTATTTCTGACCTCCAGATATGTCGTAAGAAAGGGATCTGCAACAATGGTCCACATTCAACTGAAATCAATTCCATGGACTGGAAGACCGGATCTGCCAATCTTGGAGATTTTTGGGACACTGTCTATCCACAGAGGGAGGTACTAGACCAATGGTCTGGATTTCGAATCATGCAGTTCACATGGTAGAGCTGAAACCCACGTACAGTGTGAAAGAGCCGCGTTTTCTTATTATTCAAGGAATGGCACGTGAATCACGCGTTATTAGGGTTATTTTCTTTTATTTTCTTTTCTTTGCGCCTGATGCATGCATTAACCGCCGGCACATATCTTCCACCCACCTATGCACGCAATACACGTGTCAAACTGACACGTGTGAGACGGGCGCGGATTAGATACTGACAAGGTCAGTAGCCAAATCGCTACAGAAGTGACGTCACCAAGCCATGTGGACCCCACCATGATGCATGTGTTGTATCCATACCGTCCATCCATTTGTAGAGATCATTTTATGTCATGAAAAAAATAATGAGATCGATCTAAAGTTCAAGTGGACCCCACCATAGAAAACAGTGGGGACAGTGATATCCACCGTTCAAAACTTCTTAGGAGCCACAGAAGTTTCCGATCAAGCTTACATTTTTGTTTTCACTTCATCTATCTCTATGTTAACTTATGAATAGGTTTGATCTAAAAAATACATCATGGTGGGCCCTATAAATGTTTCAATGGTGGGTGTGACTGATCCCACGGTTTTCTTTGGTGGGTTTACTTGAACTTTAGGGGCCTGTTTGGCCGGCTGGATTAGATGGGCTTAGGTGGGATGGAATTGCATCTGGTCCAGTGCCGATTCCACTCCATGTTTGGGAAGAGTGGAAAAGCTTGGAAGTAGGCTAGATGGAATCGTATCGGTCCGTGCTAATATCACTCAATGTTAGCAAGTTGTGTAGGTCCTACCATGATGTGTGGGCTATATCCACACCGTCCACCCATTTTTCGAGATCATTTTAGAGCATGGGCCAAAAAATCAAGTAGATCTAAAGCTCAAGTGGACCCCACCATAGAAAGCAATGAGGATTAAATAATTACCATTGAAAACTTCTTTGGGGCCACATAAGTTTTGGATCTGTCTCATTTTTAGGCCCATGCCATAAAATGAGGTTATAAAACAAATGAACGGTTTAGATATAACACATGTATGTTATTGTCAATAATTTCAAATGATGGTGGGTACCTCCTTTCAATGTACCAACGTAATACAAACAAAAAAGGGAATTAAGCTTATCCCATGGTACAGGGAACAGTCCCTGATATGGGTAATAATGATGTTTTTTGAATCCCATCCCACCTGATACCGTGGGATCGGTCCAGCCAAACAAGCCCTAGATCTATATCATTCTTTTTCTCATCCCATAAAACGATTTCTCCAAATGGATGGACGGTATGGATACAATACACGCATTATGGTAGGTCCACAAAGCTAGGTGACGTCACTTCAGTAGCGGTTCTGCTACTGACCTTGTAAGTATCTAATCCACGCCCATATTAGGCAGGCATAAAATAACTCTCCGGTGGTAGACTCTCAGGAGTTTCAACACAAGGGTTCGAGTATCATAGGCGGTGAAATTCCACTACAGCGTGAGTGTGTGAGAGCGTGCGTATGAGTGTAAAAAAATAATAATAATAAAGAAAGAAAGAAAGAAAGATGGCTGAGAAAGCTTTGGTGCAAGAATCAAGCGGATTAGGATTGGGTACTGCCCCTGCCTGTATCTACCTCGGTGTAGGCTCCGCTTGGTAGAATTTGATGGAATGGCAAAAGACTGTCAGAGATAAGGCCCACCGTGATGTATGCATCTTATGCATCCACACTGTCCATCTATTTTGACAGCTCATTTTAGAGCATGATGAAGCGGATCCTTAATCTTAGGTGGATCTATTTTATTTTTGGGATCATATCCTAAAAATGAGCTATCAAAACAGATGGACCGTACGGATTCAAGGCACATACATCAAGGTGGGCCCCACATTCAGGTATCCACCCACCTTGGGGATCCACGGAAGCCACGCCGGTTTGACAGTTGTTTGGTACACTGTGGAAGAGGATTAGCTGGTGTACCACACACTACTTCTGTGGCCCCATCAAGAGGTATGTGTTATATCAAAACTGTCCATCCAGTTGGCAGCTCATTGTAAGGCTTGAGCACAAAAATAAGGCAGATGTAAAAATAAAGTTGACCACATTGAAGAAAGCAGTTAAAGATTAAACATATGCCACTGAAACTTTCTTGGGGTCACAGAAGTTTTGGATTAATCTGATATTTGTTTTTTATTATATCTTCATCAGGTCTGTGTGACCTTATGAACAGATTAGATGAAAAATAAATGGTGGGTCTTACGAATGTTTTAATGGTGGTAATCATCGTCCCCCACGGCTATTTATGTAGTCCACGGGAGATTTTGATATGACTCATTATTATTTATTTATTTATTTATTTATTTATTATCATGGACTAGAAGTCCACTTTAGATTTTGATATGAATCATTTTTTATTTTTTATTTTTTGGGATCATGCACTAGAATGATCTCGCCAAATGAATGGATCTGTGTGGATATAATAAATACATCATTGTGGGGCCACATAACCTTGGCCTCCTTTCAACCGTTTGTACCCGATCCGGACTCGAGGAGCTGACGCGCGCCACGTACACACATCAGCCAGATCGGTGGTGCGCGGTACACCAGCTAATCCGCTTATGTCCACTATGTACTCAAGTGGGTGATCATGAATGTATTATATCCACACGGTCCATCCATTTTTTGGAGATCATTTTAGAGTATGAGAAAAATAATGAGGCAGAGGAAGATTCAAATCCACACCACATAAAGCAATAGGGACAATGAAGCCTACCCTTGGCAAGTTCTTAATATATGTATTTCCCTTCATCTTTGTCATCAAGGTGGGCTTAGAAAGAGGTCCTTACTCTTGCTCGGGTGGTAGACTCTTGGGAGTTTCAACAACCCGGCAAGGGTTCGAGTACCCATAGGTGGTGAAATTCCACTAGGGCGTGAGTGTGTGGGGGTGTGTGTGCGTGGGTTTAAAAAAAAAAAAAAGGTGGGCTTAGAAAGGTTTCAAAGATGGGCATTATTGTTTTTTTTTTTTTTTCACACACTCACACGCCCCACACATGTTCGCACACTCACACCACGGAGTGTGCCAACCCATGACCTCATGTTGAAACTCTTATTCCCACTACTCTAGGTGGTGTGGTTCACTTGAACTTTGAATCTGCCTCAATTTTGGATTCAAGCCTTAAAATGGTCTCTTACAGTAGAGTACAATAGATGGATGGTGTGGATATGACACATACACTATATTGGGTCTTACAGCAGTTTTCCACCTCAACACAAGGGAAGTGGTGATGTATAGCTAGGGCTAAAAGTTAGGTGGGTTCAACCCGACATTGGATTGGGCTCGGGCAGGATGTATAAAACCTGAGCTTGGGCTTGGGCTTATATAAACACCAACCTAAGCATGGGCTATATAAACACCATCCCAATAAAACTTTTTTTTTTTTTTTTTTACACACGCACCCGCCACACACCCACACATGCCATAGTGGGATTTCATGACCCATGGGTTTCAAACCCAAGACCTTGTGTTGAAACTCCTTAGAGTCTACCACTTGGGCAAGGATTCGAACCTCCAACCCAATAAAACTTGGGTCAAGCTCGGGTTGAGGTCTTGAGTTGCCCTACCCAACCCAAACCTGATCAATATATAAGTTCATTATAAATTATAATTGAGTGCTAATCGTCTGTGTTGAAGGCATAAGAAATTCCAATGTTGTCGGGTCTCGTTGGTCCACGCCATTTCTAATCTCTCAAGCTAACAAGATATGCCGGATTTCTCTCTCCCAAATAGATACGACTTTTAAAGTAGTTGTCTTATATTTTAGCTTGTATGTTTAGAAAAAATGAAGTTCTTTATGATAAATAAATAAATATATATATATATATATATATATATATATATATATATATATATATATATATATATATATATATAAATCATAGGTACAAAAAATAAGACATGTATTGAAATATGATAGACTAGTGTAATAAGAAAAATATTAGCATGTATCCACCCGACCAACTTGATGGAGCCTGCTTGGTTTGGGCTTGGGTTGGGTTAGGGTTGAGGTATAGGAACATTGAGTTAGGCTAGGGTTGAGCAACGACCTGACCCAACCCGCACCAACACACCAAACAATCTGCGTCCAGTAGGCTCCATTTTATATAGCAACCTCTGATATAAAAATCAATTAATGCCATGTCACATCTATGCTGATCTCAGTATTGGTAGGGGCAGTACTTAATTTGAGTCCGAATCCTGCTAGTCCACTCATTAGGTTGGGCCTATGTGTGGACATCATCAATTATGCCACGTCTCGGTGGTTCATACTTGTGTGGACATCAATTACTTTTAACTTTGGATTGCAGGAAGCTCCTGTAACTACTAATATGGATTAATGAAAATGCAAGTTATATGTACATCTTGTGGTGGGCCCTGCAATTAACGTTACAGATACCTATAACCTCTAATGTGGATTAATGAAAATGCACCTTATATGCGCATTTTGTGGTGGTCCCCGCAATTAATGTTAGCAGGAACCTTTCTTATTATTGGTCCACTATATAACACACATGCAACACATTTTTACTGGTCCTCATCAGAGTTACAAGGAATTTCAAGTTACATGCACACCCTCTATAGTTGTGCTTGTTACACAAATATGTAAACAATTATACTGACGTGAATTTCCAACAAGCCTTAGGACTCGTTTCACATCGGTTGATTTGAAATACTTGAGTTTGGAATCCTCTAGTTGTGTTTGACACCCTAGATTCAGAATCTCCTCTAATGTAAAAGTAGTTATGCATAGTATATTCATAGAGGTTTGAATTTAATTTCTAAATCAACTTTAATATCTCTAATTAGTGTACGTTATGTCATGTTTGACATAGTGATTGTAATTAACCCATTAAAATATATAATTTGGCAAAAAATGATGAAATTCTAAGTCTCGGATGGGCCACAAGCATAGGATCACATCCAAGCGACTAACCAATTATTTTTAACTGTTGATTTACATGGACATTGTTTGTATTGCACAAGCTATCCCATTGAAGTAATTTAATTAACATGCACTTGATAATCTAATTGTTTTGGGATATCATCAGTAGGCCACGTGCCCAATAGATTAGTTACATAATGACACACATGTTACACATCCGACTCATGGGAGGATTATAAGATGTAATCCTAGCTTCTACATTGGATTTCAAATCTTCTTTTAAGATAATTTGAAATCCCCAATTACTTTATGGTGCCAAAAAACAAGGTATTTGAAATCCCCTCTTACCCTCTTAAATCTATGGTACCAAACAACCTCGTTACTACCAGGAGCCCATGTAAATTTTAGATGGTCCCACAAAACTGTAACAGGGTTGCACGAAATCTGCACCCAATTAAATGGTTTGCTCATAACCCATGTGGGGCCAGAATTGGATTGTATCCTGTTGCCACCGTGATGCATGGATTCGATCCATGCCGTTCATCTATTTCTTCAGATCATTTTAGAGTACGAGCCCAAAAAATAAAACAAATCCAAGGCTCAAGTGGGCCACACCACAGGAAACCTTCCTAAGGCCCACCTTGATGTGTATTTGCCATTCAACCTGTTTATATGGTCACAAAGATCTGGATAAATCCAAACGTTTGTGGTCCTCAAGAAGTTTTTAACGGTAAGCGTTTAATCCCCTGTGTGGTCCACCTGAGAATTGGATTTGCCTACTCATATTCGAAACTAATATGGAGAAAATGGATAAAGGGTGTAGATAAAACCATACATCACGGTGGACCCACAGAGTCGCTGTCTGGAACAATTTCGTCCAGACCGGACAAGACGCAATCGGCTTCCAGTGGGGCCATATGCTAAGTTTTACTTTGAATTATGTAGACTGCCGGCGTGTGAATCCGTTTTTTTTTTTTTATATCTTGGAATCTTCCACTACTCCAAATGGAAGTCAGAAATTTTGAGAAACTTCTACTAGACTTGGACCTACTGTGGTCTTCATTACTTCATCATGCTGAAAGCGAAATACCACAATACTCCGGCAGGGTATGATAGATGATACGCAGGCTGTTAGAAATTTGCAGAGGAACTGTATACTTAGTATAAGGTAATTCAAACTAAAAGTTGAAATTATGTCTACCAGTTTAAAGGTATTATGAACTAAAAAAATACTTTTATTCGGTAATCTAAGAATTAGATAAATGGACATTTCTTGGAAGGTTGAAACTGAAAAAGAAAAAGAAAAATCCAATAGTCTTATGTCAGAAATTGATATATGAAGTGGTAGTAAAATCTAGAACTAATTTTAATTTGAGTTAATAAATGCCAAGTACTATTTCTAAGTGCCTGCACATCAAGCGTCATCCACAGCCCGAGTATCCGATGAAATGGTAGAAAGATTTTATATCTCAAAGGTGGACTGACTGACATGGAATGGAAGTGGATATTCCTTGTGATGGGTGGTGGAATTTGATTTGGCCACGTGTGCTGTCGCATGGGGAAATTTAGTCATATATTCGCATGAGAAATCCGCTGAGTACATCCGTTTTTCAAACTAGCAATGGGACGAAAGTCAGAAAAATTATATAAATTCATAAGACAGATGGACCGTTATTTGGGGCACAGGTTTTTTCCCTTCATTGTGGTTGATGTGACTTTGTTAATAGGTTGGATGGCAAATAAACATCTTTGAGTCTTAGGAAAGTATCGATGATGGACATTATTATCGCCCCTGCTTACTATGGTGTGGTCCACTTGAGTATTTGATATGCCTCAATTTTGGTCCTATATCCTAAAATGATACGAAGAAGTGGATGGATGGTGTGGATAAAAATCTTACATCACAGTGGCTGCTTAAAGCCCCTCCCTGTTCCGAGCTCAGACCGATATGTACTATGTAATCTACATCAGGTCCATCATTGAAAATTTTGTGGGGCCAAAATCAGGTCCATCATTGAAAATTTTGTGGGGACACATACTTTTTGGATCAAGATGATATTTGTGTGTACAGTTACATGAGTTTCCATTCTCCTTAATTCTTATCTCGCTGCCCACTCAAGTGTTGGATTGGTTTGAATGTAAGGGCCTGTGTGGGAGCATGGATTTGGAACCCCTTGGATTCAGAACCTCCTGGATTTGGAAATCCCCCATTGTATTTTGCATATTAGATTTAGGCTCCTGTAATCCAAAAGTAGCTATGCATAAAATATTTATAAGATTTGAATTTAATTATTAAATCAACTTTAATATATCTAATTAGTATACCTATGTAATGTTTGACGTAATGGTTGTAATAAGCCCGTTGAAATATATACTTTGCCTGAAAATGACTAAATTCCAAGTCTTAGATGGGCCACAAGCATAGGATCACATCTGCTTAACTAACTAACAATTTTTAACTGTTGATTTACATGGACAATGTTTGGACTACGGAGATTATCCTATTAAGGTAATTATAGTAATGCAGTTGATAAACTAATTGTTTTGGGGTATCATCAGTGGGCCATGTGCCCAATAATTTAGTAGCATAGTGACACACATGTTACACGCGTTAACTCTTAAAAGGATTTTAGACAACTTAAGATGAGCCAAGAAGACAAGGGCACAAGACTAATCTAATACGTACTCATGATTGAGGGCAACATCTCAACAACTTTGAAACATGCTTCACGGTGCATTTATTTTTAATAGCGCTCTTTCAATCCAGAAAGTTCCGAGAAGTCTCTAATCCAAGTAACACACACACCCCTCTCAATCCATTCTTTTCTTTTTTCCATTTTTCTAAAACACACAGAAGATTTTAATCCATGTTCTCCACAAATGGACCGGTCTTTAATGGGCCCACAAGACATTGTCACGGAAATGAAATCATATGCACAATCTGACTAACAACATTCCATGTGCTCGTTTTTGTGTATGGGCTAAGTGATTCAGCTCGGCCCAGCTAATATGACCTACAGATCACACTAATCTGTGATCCACACAATCTAAGGGGCAGCTTAAGCAAAAGGAGTCAACTGACAAAAGGGTAACATAATCAGGATTTCACAGTAAGCCTGATAAATAATTCAATGAAGTAGCAGGTCGATGGGTTCAAAAAAACAAGCCCATATAATTATCTCACCCCATCTGAGGTTGATTTTATTGGACAGAATTTTTCTTTTTTTATTCGTCTGATCTTTATGGTGGATGCATACACCAGACGGGTGGGTTGGATGTCCAAACACACACAATATAAGGAACAAATAAATAAAAAGCATTTTAATAATTTCTCCAACTAAAAATAGTTCCTCCATGATCCACATTTACGCTGAGCCATGGCAATGGGCGCATGGACAACCATATATGCGATACATGAAGGGATAATCCATATTGATTATAATGGAAGAAATGTGCATGGTGTGATGAGTGGGCGTGCATGGTAGAACTACATGTCTTGTAATTCCACTTTATTTGTATTTTTTTAATACACTCACACACTCACGTTGTAGTGGGATTTCACCGTCCATGAGTATTTCTTATTATTTAAGGAATGACACATGACTCATACTGGAATTGTTTTCTTTTTTTTTTGCCCTCACACCTGATGCACGCATTAACCCTGGGAGAACAAATCTTCCACCCTCCTAAACACACAACACACGTGTCAAGCTGGCATGTGAGGAAGATATTAGGTGGGCATAAAATAACTCTGAAGTTGAGATGGCATTGATGCGAGAATCACACGGACTTAGATTGGGCACCAAGCTTGGCACACGTTATATGAATTTAATTGGATAATAGGTCTGTTAAAAATGAGTCCATGCAAAGCATGTTTGAAAGTTGTTATGTATTCTATTTCTGACTTCGGCTTACCTTTCAGTCAAATATTCTGGCCTCCTTGTGCCTACGCCAAGATTATTATAGGCAAGGTAGTACTCAATCTGAGTTGAATCAAGCTGGTCTAGTCATTAGGTTGGGCTTATGTGTACAATGAATACTAATATTAAGAAGTTTTATTAAGATACATCTATGAAGGTTGGTATGTGTGTGGACACAAAATGCTTATAACTTAGGTTTGTAGGAGTCTCCTCTAACTTCTAAGGTAGACTAATGAAAATGCACCATATTTGCACATCTTATGGTGGGCCAGCAATTCATGTTAGCAGGTTCCATTGGTGAAATAACGGTTTCCTTTTTCATTATTGACTGGTCCTAATCAGGGTTACAGAGAATTTTGATTTATAGGCACTTCACATCCTATGTGTGTGCTTGGTAGTTATGCATGTTGCAGACATATGTAGACAATTATATGGATGTGAAGGTCCTACCACCCTTTTTACTGGTAGCCATGTAACCAAATGCTCTACAAGGCTCACTTTGATGCTCATCAAAAATCCACTTCACCTATCAATTTGGTCTGCTCATATTAGTGTGGACCCAAATAAAAGGCAGATCCAAAATTTAAGTGGACCACACCACAAGAACAACGAGAATTAAAATGTTCATAATCGAAACCACCGTGCAAGATAGATTTTTTTACTTTCACACGCACTCGCACCCATGTACTCACACCATGGTAGGATTTCACCACAATGTGTACTCCACTCTAACCCATGACCTCCATCGTGTTGAAATTCTTGTGAGTCTACCATTGAGCTATAAGTAAAAACCCACCATAACACGGATTTAAGTTGATCAGATGGATGAGGACCATCGATCAATTTTGACCATCCATTTGGTGATATATGAATTTTATTCAGGTTGTTCATCTATTTTTCCATATCATTTTAGAATATGAGCTAGCCCCAAAATGAAATAGATCCAAGGATCAAGTTGGACCATACCTTAGGAAGTGGTAGTGATAATAGCCCACCCGAAACCTTCCTAGGGTACACCGTGATGTTTAGTTGGCATCCCACCTGTTCGTGAGGTCACATAGACCTGGATAAAGGGAAAACACAATATTGTCTTGTGGCCTTCTGAAAGTTTTTAATGGTGGGTGTTCAATCTATAATGTGTGGTCCACTTGGGCCTTAGATCTGTCTCATTTTTGAGCTAATACCTAAACTGATATGAAAAAAAATAATAATAAAAATAAATATATATATAAAAAAAAAAAAAGAGGAAAAGATGTGGATAAGAACCATATTTGAACCCTACATGAGTGCTTGCGTGTGAATGTGAATTTTTGTTTCTTAAAACCTTCCAATAACCCAAATAGAAGTCAGAAGCTTTGAGAAACCTTCCATTAACACAACTTCTTCGGCATGCTGAAAGGGACATACTATGATACTCTGGCAATGTTTGATAGACGATACACACGCGGTTAAAAATTTGCTGAGGAACTGTATACTTAGCATACAAGTAATTCAAACTAAAAGAGCCAAAATTATATCTACCAGTTTAGAGACATCATGAACCAAAAATTGCTCTTATTTTCTAATCTAAATATTAGATAAATGGACTTTCATTGAACGGTTAAAAATGAAAATAAAATAAAATCCAATGGTCTTATTTCATAAATTGATAGATGGAATGTTAATGGGCTCTAGAACTAAGTTTAATCTGAGTTAATAAATGACAGGTGTACTTATTTCCAAGTGCCTGCATATCAGGCATCATTTGCATTCCGAGTACCAAATAAAATAGAAGATTTTTTAGTGCAAGATAGATTGTATGCATCATTTGCAGCCCGAGTATCAAATAAAATAGAAGATTTTAAAGTGCAAGATAGATTGAGAGGTGGACTGTGTGGAATGGAAGTGGACATTTCTGTGATGTGTAATGGGTTTTGAGTTGGCCACGTGCGTTATTGAGGCAAATTGCTTGCACCGCCGCCCACAAAAAAGTTCCTCTATCATACGTTCCGTGAGAAATCCACTTATAGTTCACCACTTTCTTGATGCAGGGAAAAAGTCAGAAAACTTGCAAATTCAAAACTTAGATGAGCCACAAACAGTAGAATCTGAACACCCACCACTATTGAAAATTTTGTGGTGGCCTGATGTAGAGTAGGTCGCCGACAGTTTCATGGCAAAGATGGATCAGAAGAGGCCTAATCGCAAGCGGAAGTGATCCGGACCATCAGGACTTTAAATTGGGCGTATCTCGCAATTCAGAATGAGTTATTCGGTGTACCATATATGATTTTGAGGTAGGACAAGCTACTTTAGCCACCCAACCTAGCTATACCGGGTTATAGCCAAGTTGCGCACGCCGAATTTGCTAAATACCATCAGATGGACGGTCAAATTTCCATTTTATTTCCATTTTTACTATTTATAATAAGTTTTAGTCCGAGTATAACTCTTCATCCGTGGTTCTTTAGGAGTTGCACCCAACACGAAAAGTGCGTGGAATAATTAGGAGAACGCCATGATTCATCCAAATAGACACATAGGGCTTGTTTGTTAACGTTAAATTTTTGCACTTAATGCGGAATTGGAAAAATGTTCCGTGTTTAGTGGTGTTTGTTAATGCGTCGTCAACCTGGAAGAAGGAAAGCACTAGGTGGTTTTTCACTGAATTCTTTAAGTGATAAGAGTCTGGAATGCGGAATGCACTGAGTGAATTTTTTATTAAACGAAAATTTTTGCTTCCAAAATTACCCATTTTCAAATTACTATGGCAATTTTTTCTCTTTAAATTGCTTGCGCAATACAAAATCAACTTTTAACCTGTGAAATTTCTTTATGCCCCACCATGATGTATGTGTTTCATCCATTCCATTCATCCATTTTTAAAGATCATTTTAGGGCTTGATACCAAAAATGAAAGGAATATAAATCTCCAGTGGACCATACCATAGGAAAACAATAGTGATTGGATATCACCATTAAAATTCTCCTAAGGCCAAATGTACTGTTTATTTGACATCCAATCTGTTGATTAGGTCATATAGACTTATATGAATGGAAAAAACAAAAATCAGCTTGATCCAAAACTTTTATGGCCTCAAAAAGTTTTTAATGGTCGACGTTCATTCAACACTGTTTTCCTGTAATGTGGTCCACTTGAGATTGAGATATACCTCATTTTTGGTCTCATACCATAAAATGATCTAGAAACATAAATGGACGGCATGGATGAAACACATACATCATGGTGGGGCCACATAGCAGCGACCATCAGTCATTGGCGGGTGGCAGGGGAGTAGCCAATCTGTTTCCGAGGACGCGGATTGGATACTGACAGGTTGAGTAGCGAGACTAGCTCACTGAAGTTACGTCACCAAGTTATGTGGGCCCCATCATGATGTATTTTTTGTATCTACGCCATACATCCATTTGGAAATATAATTTTAGGTAAAGATCCAAAGAGTGAGTCAAATCCAAAGCTCCAGTGGACAGACAACAGTGAGGAGAGTGACGCCCACCATTAAAAATCTAAATAGGCCACAAAAGTTTTTGATCAAGCTGATGTTTGTTTTTTACCTTCTTTCATGTCTATTTTAACTTGTGAACAGGTTGGATTTCAAATAAAAATCACGGTGAGCCTTAGGAAGGTTTCAACGGTAGGCATCAATCTCGCCACTGTTTTTTGTGGTGGGGTCAACTACATATTTGGATCTGCCTCATTCTTTAACTCATGCTTTAAAATTAAATCTCCAAACAGATGGACGGTGTAGATAAAGCACATACATCATAGTGGGCCCATGGAACTTGATGATGTCACTTCTGTAGCGAATCTCGCTACCTCACACCAGCTATATAGGTGCTGTATTGACGTAAGCAAGTTCTGTAGATCGCATCATGAGGTATGTGTTATATCCAAACCATTCATCCATTTGGCGAGCTCGTATTAAAGTTTGAGGCTAAGCAGCAAAAAGCAACGAGGGATTGAACGTCTACTATTGAAACCCTTTTTGGGTTCACAGAAGTTCTGAATCAATATGATTTTTTTTTTCCTCTTCATACATGTATTTGTGACCTTATGAATATATTGGATGGAAAATAAACTTAAATAGGTCACGGAAATTTTTGGAACAATATGTTTTCACTTCATCCAATTGGGAATGACCTTATAAACATACAACATATAAATATAAGGTAGGCTTTATTTAAAGGTTTTGTTGCTACTGGTGTTCAATCCTATACAACACATCGTGACAATCTTCCCGCTAAGAGGAATTGAGGGCCTTATGATGATATTTTAGTTTTTTATTAAGTATTTTAGTTTATTTGAATTAAATATAATAATTTTATTTTCATTTAATAAAAAATAATTTCTTTATAATGTAAAACATTTCCAAATCAAAGATAGGGGGTAAATGTGTCAAATTAACATCTTTTAGACATTTAAGATGTTTATTAACAAGCAATTTGTTTCAAATTCAGTACTTAATTTTTAGACTTCAACCATAATTATCAAACAAGTTTTTTAACTTCAGAGTTTAGATTCAAGCTTTAGATTTCAGATTCAGGCTTCAGATTTCATATTCGGTCTTTAGACTTCAGATTTAACAAACGGGGCCTTACTATTTTTGGCCGAAAACCATTCGCACTAGTAGGCATTACGGCCTTGTATAAATAGTAAGTTTACTATTTATAATAACTCACGAATTCTAGGAATTTTAGTTGCAGTTTGATTCCGAAACTTCTCTGTTGGCTTAGTATCCCTTTTTAAAGGGTTGTGAACTTGTTTATTTAAATCATCAATCAAATTACGAATTTTATAGAATTTATTTTCTATTTTTCTTGCTTTTTTCCTCGTGGATTCGAGAAGTCTCTGTGAGGAGTCCAGAAAAGCTCCATGGATTAGGAGTAGTTATCCTTGAGGAAGACGGTGATCGACCTCAATACGTTCATCCCTGCGTCATGGCCACATAAGTTTTATATGAGAATGATATTTGTGTCTACCGTTTATCCCAATTGCAATAACTTATGAAATGGTTTGGATGGCATATAAGCATTTCATCTGTGCAAGTTTTCTTCTCACTGATTTCTATCCGGTGGCCCACTTGATTGTTGGATCATCCGAATTTGAGACATTGTCCTCCCGTGAGCTTGAGAACGTCCAGGAAACTCAGTGGCCTCATGTAGCAATGGGCCCAGGATACAGGCCTGATTTGTTACGGACTCAATTGAAGACATCATAACAACTTTAAAACATATTCCATGTGGACTCATTTCTAATCGTTATAGGTGGTCCAATCAAATCCCACCATGTTGTATCACTACACCAGACAATCTGCTCTAGGTGGTATGTGACAATATGGTGCGGTTACATACCCACACTAACTATAGAAATTCCATGGTAATAAACCATGGCAATTCGTTTCATCAGGTCAGCCATACCCATGCGAAGAAAACAGGCCGTTAAAAAAAATGTCATGCTGGACATAAGCCCATGGGGCCTACTTGTGCTTAATCATTAGTGCATGAGTCTCATAAGGTTATCTTCTTTTTTTATTATTTCAATTTTTTTGAAATTAATATTTGTTCGACTAGCGTTATCCTTAAATGATATAAGCCATAAATCATAATCCATGGCCATCTATACAGTAGAACCAGACTAGGATAATTATACTCACCAACTCCAATTGTGATTAGGTGGACAGCTAGACCTGAATCGTTCATCCTCAACTTTATATAGGTCCCATATCATGTAGATGATCTGATTTTGAGAGCTCACTCTTCCACATAGACTTTCATCCTATTTGTAGAATATCTATCCATACAAAAGGTGGCCACACTACCTACCACAAAAGTGAGGCTGATCCACTCATTGGGTGGGCCACGCGAATGCACTAAGTCATACCAACAGATGTCCATTAATATTGATGCTGTATCTTGCTGTATGTGTGCGTGGACCTGATTTTCATATCAGATGTTCATCATGGTGTGGCCCACCGTTTGTTCCAAGTAGATATTCAACATATGTGATCTATTGGCCAGCAAATATGGCTATAATATGTGTATCAGAACATTTCCCCATTTAACATACAAGTGTAGTCCAGAAAAAAATTAAAAACACAAAAAAAAAAAGAAGAAGCCAGGCAGGGTTTCAGAACAGAGCATGTTCACGTGGAGGTCCACCTAATATATGGCTCTGATTCTGCCAACTTGACATGACTCAAGCTGAGTCACTCGCCTTGGCAAGAGCCCGAACTTTTGTGATACTTGCATGCAACTCCTTTGACCATCTTTTTAATTTTAATGTAACCCGGTTGAATTTCGAGTCAATATCTATTTATGCCAAGCTTAGGTTTTTGAACTATGGTATTTCCATGGATCCTGATATATAACATTTTTTATTTTATTTTATTTCATTTTGGTCACACCTTCAATGGACCATGCTTGGAAGATCTGAAGAATGGTTCATCATGGTGTGGGACCCAGTAGGCCAATGGTCTCCATCAATGAACCATTTATCTCTACTCATGAGGACCATTAATAATTTCCATGATCAGCTGAACCCAATGGCATGCTTACCTAATGATTGATAACATTCCCAAGGACACTATTCTAGCATCTCCACTTTCCAATCCTAGAAGCCAATCTTCCAATCCTGAAAGATCCATCTTTAATTCGAGTGACACATACCTCCCAATCATTTTTTTTTTTCTAGTAGACACATAAAGAATTAAATCCAAGTTCTCCACAAATGGACCGTGATTTAATGGGCCCACAAAACATTGCACAGAAAATGGACCATATCCGCCATCCAACGAACAACATTCCATGCATGCATGTCTGTGCATGAGCACACATGATACCCCATGGCCCAAAGATGGTGTGTGATGGTACACAACTAAAAGGGATTTCATAGAAGGCCTGATGAATGGTTCAATGAAGTAGCAGGTCCATAGGTTCAAAAATCAAGCCCATCTAATTAGCTCACAACAGCTGATGTTGATTTGATTGGACAGATTTTTGGTTCGTCTGATCATTACGGTGGACACATATGTTGGACGGGTTGAATGTCAAACACATATGTGGATTGCAGTTTAAGGAACAAATAAATGAAGACATTTTAGTAATTTCTTCTTATAAAAATAGTTCCTCCATGCACATTTAAACCCATAGCAATATTGGGCGCACACACAATCATATACGTTGTAATCTGTATGGTGTGTCTCGTTGACATTAAGTGGCTGTTTGGCATCACTATTAATAAGAGCTTATTGGCTTATTCTTTAAAAAAATAATAATAATAATAATAAATTTAAAAAAAATGAGTTCTTATTTTTTAAATAGACAGTTTAAGAAAGTTTTAATTTTAGAGTTTATTTAAAAAATAAAAAAAAAATAATAATAATAATACTAGCTAAAAAATTCTTAGAAATTAAGTTAAAGGAAAATTAATTTTCTTTTAGAGTTTATTTAGCTTAAGTGAGTAGACATTTTTAGTTAATTTTTGAATAAGTTTGCCCCTAAATTTTTTTAACTAATTCCCACCTTACCATCGTCTCTTATCTTTACCATCTCTCTAAGGTGGACCCACAATGAGCAACCTATATTAAAGGTAAGCTCCATATGATGAATGGTCTAAATCAAGGTGGGCTCACATGATGCACAGTCACATTAAAGGTAGGCGCTACATCAAAGTGTGGCCCCACAAGATGGACAAACCACATCAAAGGTGGGACCCACATGATGGGTGGTGGATAGTGAAGGTGGGACCACATAATAGAAGGTTGACATCAAACGTGAGCCCACATGATGAACGACCCATATTGAAGGTTGGGCTCCACATGATGGACGGTCCACAAGCCCACATCAATATGTGGTCCCACATGCTGGACTATCCACATCAAATGGACCCCGCATAATGACAGTCCATAGAAAAGGTGGGCCCCATGTGATGGATGGTGGACATCAAAAGTGAGCCTACATGATAAACAACTCATATAGAAGGTGCCCCCACATGATGAATGGTCTACATCAAGGTGGGCCCACATAATGCACGATTCACATCAAAGATGGGCCCCACATGATGGATTGCCCACATCAAAGTGTGGCCTAGCATGATGGACCATCCACTTTAAGTGGGTCCCACTTGATGGACGGTCCACATCAAAGGTGGAATCCACATAATGGATGATGGACATTAAAGGTAGGTTCACGTGATGGGTGGTTGACATCAAAGGTGGACCCACATGATGAATGATCCATATGGAAGGGGGACCCACATAATGAATGGTCCACATTAAGGTGGCTCACATAATGGACGGAGTGGGTCACACGTGATGGATGACCCTCATCAAAGTGTGGCCCATCATGATAGAGGGTCCACATTAAGTGGGCCCCACCTAATGGACAGTCCACATCCAAGGTCTCGCATGATGGATGAACCATATCCAAAGTAGCCCAACATGATGGATGATCCACATAGAAGATATGCCCCACACGATGGAGGGTGGACATCAAAAGTGGGTTCACATGATAGAAAAACCACTTCAAAGGTGGAGCTCACACGATGCACACATCAAATGTTGATTCCACATTGTGGGTAGTGGATAGAGTTGTTGTTGTCTTTTAAAATTACATTAACAACTTCTAGAAAAACTCTTATTTGAATGTTTTACCAAACATGCTTATTACCTTTAAGAACTTTTTTTTTAATTTTTTGAAAATTTAATTTTATCAAAAGAGCTTATGTAAAACAAGAGTTTAAATAAAAAGACCTTATTAAAGTTTCTTTTATTTGAAAAGTTATTATTAAATTAGAGTAAAGATGAGCCATAAGGCTATACCCATCATGAAACGATGATCCATATTTATTATAATAAAAAAGGTACACATTACCACCTAACATATGAAATAAAACTTTGAGGATTCATCCTTTTTTTTTTTTTTTTTTTTTAATAATATAAATTTTACCATATGCATGTGATAAATGTCAAGTAAAAATAGTAACACTCGTTGTTACAACTTACAAAAAGTCCTAACTCCTAACTAATCGCCAAGTCTGTATTCATCGATATTGGCCCTTCACCAACGTAAGCCTCAAACTGCACATGACTAATCTACAATATGTTTGCCCTTATCAAGGCCTACCGTAGTTGGGGCCTGGACCCATGGCTCTCAAGTGAACAATTAGAAAATGATTTTACCATATGCATGTGATAAATGTCAGGTAAAAATAGCAACACTCGTTGTTACAACTTACAAAGAGTCCTAACTCCTAACTAATCACCAGGTATGTATTCATTGATATTGGCCCTTCATCAACGTAAGCCTCAGACTGCACATGACTAATCTACAATATGTTTACCCCAAGGCCTACCATAGCTAGGGCTTGGACCCGTGGCTGGGGTTGGACGTGTGCTGGGGCCTGGACCCATGGCTAGGGCTGGATGTGTGCTGGGGCCTGGATCCGTGGCTGGGGCTGGACGTGTGCTTGGGGCCTGAATCCGTGGCTGGGGCTCGACTTGTGCTAGGGCCTGGATCTGTGGTTGGGGCTAGAAGTTGCTGGGGCTGCATGACGATTCATCCTTCTTAAAAGTCACTTTAATGAGATGAACTGACCATCATAAAAATAGTTAGGAAAATGAACAAATTTATTTTTATTTGTATTTTTTCTCTAATAAATTAATAATAATATGAAGAATAAAAACAGCTCCACTATTCCATAATTTTAGATGATATTAGAGATTGATCCCGTGCTATTAATTGTTACCATTTGTTACATAATTTTATCTGATTTGATTTATGTACTCTTTATAATGATTTGACAAGCCTTATCTGGGATTGTCGATGACAAGCAAATCAACATTTGATAGATATTAGCAGAATTCAATTAGAATATACTTCTTCGTTCAATCATTCTCTTCTACTACAAATTTGGGCTCTATTTTTGTTGCTCACTCAGTTCATGATACCTATATCCCTTCACCCCCAAGCTTTTCCAGTCGCGCCGCCCCATTCATCACCAGCAGCCGCAATGAATAGGAAATTAAGTTCACTAGGTATGGGCAATGAAATGATAAAAAGAGATTTTTTCAAGAAATATAAATGAAACGAAAATAACATTTTAATATTATTCTTTTTATAAAAGCAAATGTAAAATTATTATTTTCGTAAATTGGCTTCGGCTCTACTAAACATCTTTTTGTTTGATACATGTTTAACAATAACACAAATGATGTGTAACGCACATGCAAGAAAAAGTCATTGCTATTAACCTATACCAGCCGCAAAAATCAAGCCAGTCCACACTTTTGGCCAACATAATGAATGACCCAGATCCCACAACTTTTGGTCATAATGGGACATATACGACGACATATCACTTCTTTAGTATGCTTTGGTTACCTTGAAGAGTATGATAGTTTCATAAGCATGTATTCATAAATTTTGTAGCAGGCAAATGTGTAACTCAGATCTAATCCTTAAATTTGTAGAGCACTCACTAGATTGATTATAAACGACAAATTCAACTAAGATGATGACATCTAATATTATAATGGAAAAAATCCAACTATTCAATTTCAAGAATCAAATTTGAATTTTGATTCTCCAGATATTTAATTCTAGAAATTTTATTTTGGCATTATCGAGAAAATGATAATGATATTCTAATTATACAATGAGTAACATGCAAATCTAGATGGTCCAAATTGTTACCCCAACTGTGAACAGTAACCCGAATATTAGACAGACTATTTCCTAATCATCTTATTTTTCATTTATAATTTGGAACACCTACTATTTTACTTTAAACTATCTGATTTGATAAATATCAATTATATTGTTAAGGTTGCTTAATCGGAGCTCTTTTAAAGTTCATCCACAATGTTACCATATAATCTGTGCTCTAAAATATGAGTATCACGACAGATGATAGGAACTTGAATGACTTGTAAAACATTAGAATTTTGATGCTCCGCCAATCTGACTAGTAAACATTCTATTAATAAAATAATGACTCCTAGTGTGATAAAAGATATTTAAATAATAAACATCTTATTACATAAGACATTTTTTTGCATTTTCATTTATATAACTAAACTACCTACAAATATTCAATAAATTTTTATTCCTGGATTTAAAATATTAAAAGCATTTCTCTTATGTCACTTAAAGTAAATTGTAGAAAAATCTAATTAATATTATTTCGGTCATAGAAGTATTTAAAAAATGAGTTATTTTAACTTTTATATATTGGTAGTGTATATGTGTGTGTGTGTGTGTGTGTGTGGTTATATTTATCTTTAGTTATCACTAATTGCATCTTGTACATAAGCTTTGTGATTGATAATTAGCAAAAGATGGATGTTTTAGAATGGTAATTGATCACTTATGACATCGGTACTACAATACTTATACCACATCATCTTTTCTGCGATGCCCTGAAATGTAACCCACCGTAAAGACATTATGCACAAAAAAAAACTAAATTATTTTTTTATGAGGTGTGTTGATAGTTTTACTCAATATAGAAGTGTGGCAACATATCAACCTGGTTTTTAAGAATAATAATGTTCTAGAGTAGCTTATCTTTTCATGGTATTGCTGTCCTACACAAGTGACATGTTGGATAAATTTGATGTGATACTAAGTTGAATATTAGTGATTAGTTCTCGTCTAGGAATTTAATTAAAATAATGATTTCAGCACATAAAATGAAAAGAAAGGTAGCTATATAGATAATTTCATTATAGACTATCAATTGAAAAATATTTAACAAATGAACTAAATACTTACATGTTATGTGTGTCATGTTTACTCCAATGTTTCATTTTGTTGCTTGTAAAATGCTACACATTCACTTGATATAAAAAAAATATATAATTAGAATAAAAATAAATTATATTGTTTTTAACTTCTTATTGGATTCTAACAATAACTAAATCAACTAAACTATCAACCATCATGTAAAGCATCTATAATAAGAATAAGATGAATTGGTTGTGATCACGTAGAGCGGCTCATCGAGTGCATAAGAAAAAGATGTACCACATTATAATATGCTTATATTTATATTACAAAATTTTCAAATTAGTGGCATTCTACAATATATTAAAATATATTTCGATTTTAGTAATCTTTAATTAATTGTCAGTAGAGAATATTCTAAGGCAGAAATATCATATATAATCACTTATGGCATGAGCACTACATCTTGTGGTATATATCGGATGTACCATATTTTTGGCTGCAGACATCTACGTATGTGTACTATGAAGAAGAAGGTAACCACACCATGAAAATTACCTTACATAAAAATCAAACTAATTCGTTACAAGAGACGACAATCTATCTAAACACCTAGGTGTGGCCAACCTATTTAGAGAATCAACCTAATTTTTAAAAAGATCAATCTTCTAGAGTTGCCTAAACTCAAGTCATCACAATTGAAATATTGGCAAGAGATAGGATATGATGCCAAGTTGACTATATGTAATTTGATTGAAAAAACTTCTAAGCACAAAATGAAAATAAATTATACAAATTAATTATTTCTTGATAACCTGTCAAATTTAAAACATTTAACAAAAAACAAATACTTACGCATTCTTTGTATCAATTTTCCTCCAATGTCTCATTTTTCTACTTATGAAATACTTCAAATATAATTTTTTGAAATAAACAATTATGATAAATAAAAATGTAATTAATTAATCCAACAACTTTTTTTTTTAAATGTAGCATATAAGATTTAAGAAACGTTTGTATCTCTGAATCATCTCAAAACACAAGAAAATCTATACTTAAATATACCATCAATTATAGAGAGGGTAACAAATGAAAACTAGCTAAACAATCATAAGAAAAGCATGTTTTCGCATAAAATTTCTTTTTGTGTGATAATTAGGGTGGCTAGCAAGTTGTGTGAATAGGCAACGAAGCATTTGATACTCTGGCCGCGTATGATACGCAGGAGGTTAGAAAACGTGCAGTGTCAGAAATTAACTCAAATTATATCCACTGTCGATTAGTCACGATCCAAAAATTAGGTGATTGCTTATCATCCATCACACTTTGTCAGAGTATCAAAGACCTCTTCCACCAACATGTCAATTACGTACCATCTATAGGGATCCCCATGATTTGAATGGTTGGGATTGAGTTACGTGTGTGCAATGGACCGTGTTTCCATGCATGAGTATGGATCACCATGATCTATGCTGATGCATGCAAGTAATTAATAAATGGCATACCGTACGTTGATCAGAACCATCCAAATTGAGGGCATCATTTTAGATGGGTCAGACGGCAAAAAAAAAAATAAAAAAAACGGCCAGATTAATGAAATTTCTTTGTTTGGGCAAAGTAAATGATGCTGCTTGACAACAGCTAATGTTCTCACTTATGTACATGATATTGCAATATAATCATCATGTGGGGCCCACATGATGAAAGGACTATATTATCTGCAGGCGTGCCATGTGTGAACGTGAAGGACGTGGATTGCTTGGAGACCTGGTCTCCAGTTATATCCCTGATGATCCGACTCTGTGGGGTCCACTGTGATGTATTGTTTTATCCAGGCCGCCCATTTGTTTTGCCAGACCATTTTAGCCATGATCCCAAAACTAAGAAAAATCCAAAGCTTAAGTGGACCACCCTATAGGAAACAGAGGTGATTGAAAGCTTATCAGTGAAAACTTTTTTAGGCCATAGAAGTTTTGGATCAAGCTAGTATTTCTATTTTCCCTTCATTCTTTCAACGGTGAGTATTATTATTATTATTGTTATCCCCACTATTTCCTATGGTGTGGTCCACTTTAACTTTGGAACTGCCTCGTTTTTGGGCTCATGCCCTAAAATGATCGGGTAAAATGGATGGACGGCATGGATAAAACACATACTTCTCAAGTGGCTCCCCAATGTCGGGTCATCAGGGATATCCCTAGAGATCAGGTGTATGAAATCCGTTTCTACATTGGCAACTCCCAACCGAGGTGTATAGGGCGATGTGCATTTGAATTACCGCAGGAATACTGCCCTTTGGGTATATAAGTCTTAAATCCAACCGATTGGACTATAAGTGAATAACTACCAACCTATCATATAAGTGAGAAATCCAACCCTTCGGACTAGTTGATCTCACCATGAGGACCGACCATTTGCAAAATAATAAAAATAAAATGAGCCCCATACACTCAAGTGGTCCACACCAAAGAAAACAATGCCTGGCCATTGATAGATTACAACATACAAGTGTGGTCCACCCGATGAGTGGATGTTGCTATAATTTTTTCACAATTTGATCATAATAATGAGACCAACCTATTGAACCGCTTGGATGCCACATGCACACGAAAGCTTGAAAGTTATGCGTTGGATGGAGGATACTGTGTCATCCAACCGGTTGGACTCAGACCTCCTACTTATACGGCTGGTGATGAATTCCTCGTTTGGTGATACAAAAAGTGTGGCTTAGAAGTGGGTGTCAAGGATCATTAATGAGCCATACGTTACCAATTCTTATAAGTGGGTCCCACCGGACAGATCACCAACCTCAGTACTAGAAAAACTCTGTTGGCCCCACCATGATGTATGTTTAATCCACGCTGTCCATTCATTTTGCCAGCTAATTTAATAGCAAGAACCTAAAAATAAAGCAAATCCAAGCTGGAGTGGACCACACCACGATAAACAATGAGGATTGAATGCAGTGTTCATCAACACACTCATCAGGCACATGTGGACTGAAGTGGCCTATGGTTGGAAAAATATTAATACCCTGAAGAGTATGATAGTCTCCTAATCATACACCTCTTCTCCTAAGCTAAGCATCTGCTCTTAAATGTTGTAGGTGAAAAACATATAATTTAGATCTAACCTTCCAATTCAGATCTGTTTTGGGAGGACTTCACATAGGGCCCACCGATGTACGTGTTTTTATCCATTCTGTCCATTCATTTTTCAAGCTCATTTTAGCGCCTGAGCCCCAAGACGAGGCAGACCCAAAGCTCGAGTGGACCACACCACAGGAAACAGTGGTGATAATGATGCCTACCATTGAAACCTTCCTACAGCCCACCATGATGTGTATTCGCCATCCAACCTATCCAAAAGTGCCCACCATGATGTTTATTCACCATCCAACCTACCCATAAGGGCCCACCATGATGTTTATTCGCCATCCAACCTACCCATAAGGGCCCACCATGATGTTTATTCGCCATCCAACCTACCCATAAGGGCCCACTATGATGTTTATTTGCCATCCAACCTATCCATAAGGGCCCACCATGATGTTTATTCCATCCAACCTACACATAAGGGCCCAACATGATATTTATTCGCCATCCAACCTATCCATAAGGTCACGCAGTCTTGGATGAAAGAAAAACACAAATATCAGCTTGATCCAAAACTTGTGGCCCACAAGAATGTTTCAATGGTGGGCATTCGATCCCCACCGTTTCTGCAGTGTGGTCCACTTGAGCTTTGGACCTGCCTCATTTTTCGCTGCATGCCCTAAAATGAGCTGGCAAAATGAATAATGGCATGGATAAAAACACATACATCAGTGGGTCCCACAGTCAGGTTGGGTCACCCAGCAATCCCATCCCTACAAGAGGTGGGACCTGCTTCAATCGGACCTCCCAATCCACGCAGGAGAAGATTGTGGGACCTGGTTCAAGAGAACCTACACACAATCAGCTTCCGTACACGATCACAAGCTGGTGTTATTTGATATAATCACTGGCAGAATGCACTCCCAGCTGTTGTACATTTACAAGTAATAAATCCAAACCGTTCAGTTGGTAGGACCCGGTATATGCAATTTTGTTCAGAAATCCTGAGCCCTGGTTGGTTGAAGCTGTTTGTACCATCTGACTGTTGACAGTTTTTCATTTCAACCATCATTACAGCATCCGTGGGGTCCATGACCACTATCAGATAATTATCTAAAATGCTCCTCAGTCCCTTGAAAAGACAACTTAGAATATTTAAAGAACATGGTAAGACATTTTAAAGGAAGTTGAGGTTTGCTCCTGTTGTTTAGATTTCACCTGTAAAAACCCTACAACGGCTTAGATTTTCCTGTATCTTTTCCTCCTATGATGTGAGTAGATAAGCCATGATCTTTGCTGCACCAAACCAAATTAATACTCTGGCAGAGCAGGAGCATCAATACACCTGCAAACAGCCACCTTGCAAACATTCCCAAACTGCCCAATTTTTTGGATCCACTGTAGACGAGGCGGACGCGAAAAATCACATTGAAAGGATGGTACCTATTTGATTGTGCCCCATCAAATGGAGGGTTGATATGAAAAGACAGAAGTACAAAAACTTCTGTGATGGGTATGCATCATTTGCAGCCCTAGTATAAAATAAAATAGATGATTTTAAAGTGCAAGATAGATTGAGAGGTGGACTGTGTGGCATGGAAATGGACATTTCTGTGATGGCTAATGGGTTTTGAGTTGGCCACGTGCGCTATTGAGGCAAATTGCTTGCACCGCCGCCCACAAAAAAGTTCCTGTATCATACGTTCCGTGAGAAATCCACTTATAGTTCACCACTTTCTTGATGCAGGGAAAAAGTCAGAAAACCTGCAAATTCAAAACTTAGATGAGCCACAAACAGTAGAATCTGAACACCCACCACTATTGAAAATTTTGTGGTGGCCTGATGTAGAGCGGGTCGCGGACAGTTTCATAGCCAAGATGGATCAGAAGAGGCCTAATCACAAGCGGAAGTGATCCGGGCCATTAGGACTTTAAATTGGGCGTATCTCGCAATCCAGAATGAGTTATTCGATATACCATTTATGATTTTGAGGTAGGACAAGCTACTTTAGCCACCCAACCCAGCTATACCGGGTTATAGCCAAGTTGCGCACGCCGAATTTACTAAATACCATCAGATGGACGGTCAAATTTCCATTTTATTTCCATTTTTACTATTTATAAGAAGTTTTAGTCCGAGTATAACTCTTCATCCGTGGTTCTTTAGGAGTTGTGCCCAACACGAAAAGTGTCGTAGAATAATTAGGAGAACGCCATGATTCATCCAAATAGACACATAGGGCTTGTTTGTTAACGTTAAATTTTTGCACTTAACGTGGAATTGGGAAAATATTTCGTGTTTGTTAATGCGTCGTCAACCTGGAAGAAGGAAAGCACTGGGTGGTTTTTCACTGAATTCTTTCTGATTTTTCACTAAATTCTTTAAGTGATAAGAGTTTGGAATGCGGAATGCACTCAGTGAATTTTTTATTAAACGAAAATTTTTTCTTCCAAAATTACCCCTTTTCAAGTTACTACGGCAAATTTTTTTTTTTTCTTTAAATTGCTTGTACAATACAAAATCAACTTTTAACTTATGAAATTTCTTTATGCCCTACCATGATGTATGTGTTTCGTCCATTTTTAAAGATCATTTTAGGGCTTGATACTAAAAATGAGAGGAATATAAATATTAGGTGGACCATTGTAACGCCCCGATTTTCAAGACCCGAGTATATGACCCGTGTCCCAAAAACCCGAGTGTTAGCTTTAAAGGATGGTCAAATTCGAGTGTATATTTTTTTTTCCTTCATCAGAGTAAGCAAATGAGCGTAGTGTGGACAAATCGACATAAAGGAAAATTTTATTATCATTCAAATTTACAAGAAGCTGCCCATAATGACTTATACAAACCAATGTCTCTGAATTTAACAAGTATAAGAATTACATGATCTAATACATGAAAAATAATAGAAAGCATATAAATATAAGCCGCAAGATCACACAGCTCCTCCAAGCATATAGTCAAGCATTCTTGGTGATTGTACCCTGCTTCTTATCAAGTCTGAACATGCATATCACTTAAGCCACCTATACTATCTGTACGGTTTTATATTTGATGGATGAGTATCCAACTCAGTGTGAATTCCCCTCAAGATTACACACCGCCGCATTAGGTAAGAGATAATATAAAACATCCAGACAATCAAAACAAAGTAAATGCAGTCTTATTAGGTGCATGGATGCATGAATGCAATCATCGACCCGGGTAAATCATCCGGACGGTCGGTGCCCCAGGAAAAACATCCAGACAGGCAATGGGGTCGTCACCCAAAGATGTGAGTGGTCATCAGCGCAACACGCAGCGTAATCTATGGGCATGAGTGATCCAAGTCATCATCATAAATCGATCGGCTGGTCATTAGCGCAACACGCAGCGTAATCGTATGGGCATAATGATCCAAGCCGTCGTAGTATGCCATGCATGCATGATTAGCCAAGTCATTATTAGTCCATTTACAACCAGCCAATTTAGATAAGCTCAAAGGTCACTACGGGGAGCACATGGCCCAGCGTAGGCCGACAGATCGGGCATAGTGTCCCATTACTACCATCCCCGGCTCATTAGGCTACCATCTTAGGATGTTTAATGGAAACCCGTCGACTAGTGGCCAATCATATTACAATATATGGGGCTTACCATCATATGGTTACACAGTATAAAACATCGAACCCATATAGGGAAAATATCAGAACAAAGCCACATAGGGCGATATCAAACAAGCCACATAGGGCAATTATCAAAATAGGCCTCATAGGGCGAGTGTCAAAACCATGCGATAAAAGACCATCCTTGAAAACCATTTGGACACAATAATCCTGGATGGTAGGCCCACATCAATGATCCATTTAGACCACTACTCAATAACCACTAAGTCAAAGGTCCATTTTAATCACAACCAGTTGGGTTACATCCCAAGTATGGGTGTACATTTATAGGTGGGAGTTTCCCACTAATGTACCAGTTTAAAGTTCATAAGCAATACACAAATAATCCACAAGTATGAACAAATATATAGGATGAACATTAAGCAGGCAATATAGCAATTCAATTTTCACTAGCTAACACATGTGATTATAAGAGAGAGATATCAATTATAATTTTTAATAAAAACTATAACTTAAGCTAATGAGAAGATGGAAAGCTCAAGGGGAAGGATCATCACCTTATACTTTGAATTGCTAACTGATGTTGCTAGGAAGCGCGTGCATCCTCAGAGTTGAGTCCTACCATGGATTGTGAAGTTGTACATGAGATTAATGTTCTATCAAGGGTCTATGGTCAAGATTTATACAACCTAGGGTGTGAATTACTTTTAGGGTTTTAGTATAGAATTAGGGCTTCACACTAGGGTTTAGTCATAGGCTTTAGATTCTAAGGTTTGAATCCTAGATTATCATTATTATTATTATGGTACAATGGATTAATTATTAGGTATAATAGGAGTATTAATTCAGCAATATTAACGATGGTTCGTAAGTTCATGTTCGAATGTACTGACATTACCTAATATTCTTATGGGTACTGATAATCTCTCAAATAATTCAAGTAATAATATTAGAATATTTACTAATGATACTATAATAGGGGTTAATACTTAATAATTATGTGAATGAGTATTATACTAATCCCAAAAGGACAATGACAAATAGTTTCTAATGCTAATAGCCCTAGGCTATCCACAGTGAGTCTAGTCATGATAGTAAGTATTATGGTCTACCATGAATTACGAGCTTCCATAGCTAGATCCAGACATAGCACTCTATCTAGGTTTAGGGTTTGAGATCTAACTTATAATTAATTGTAATAATATTAGAATGAAGTAAAATAATCAGTAATTGTCCACTTATATATACTAACAATACTAACATTATAATCAATGACAAAATAAGAATAGCATTAATAACGATGATTGTTAATATCAAGCTTTTGTAATTTATTATTAGCAAAGTTATCCTACTAGCAGTTAATTGTAGTAATGCTAATGAAGATGATAAATCATGGAGCTTGCTTAGGGAGAGGAAGTTTACTCACATAAATTGACTTGGTAGTTCAACTCGTCCTCCATTCGAGCCATAGACCCGCTCCGTGACTCGACTCAGCTGAGTCGACCCAACTCGACCTCAGTAAGGCCAGGACCAGGCCCAAGCATTATCTAGGCCAGCTGAACTCGGCCCTAACTCGGTTCCAACCGAGTCGACTCGGCCCTTCTTCAAGTTTCTCATCTTTCCTCTCTCTCTCTTTTTCTTCTTCTTCCCTATCTTTTCTTTTTCTACTTTCTTCTTCCCTCTCTTCCTACTAGAACCCAGCTAGACCTAGACCAGTCCCCTGGTCAACTCGTCCCAGCTGACTCAGCGAGTCAACCCATAGCTTAGACCCAGACTCTCTCTTTCGTCCTCTACTCTCTTTCCTATCTTTTCCTTTCTTCTTCTTCTCTCTTCTACTTTTGCCCCTACATAGACCCACGCGTCCAACAAGGTTGCTGGAGTGAACCAGCACAACTCAACTGAAACAGGCCTAGTCAGGCCGAACTCGACCCAGTTGACTCGGCAACGAGTTAGACCATAACTCAGCCCCATCTCACCCTCTCTGCCCTTTTCTTTTCTTCTCTTCCTATCTCTCTCTTTTTCTTTCTCATTTCCTCACCTCAGCAAGATCGCTGGGCCGAAACCTGGACACCAACTCGCACCAGCGAGTAGCGTGAAGTGGTGCAACGGCTGCACACACCTCCTCTCTCTCTCTACTCTATTTTCTTCTTCCTTTCTACTGTCTGCTTCCAGAAATGCCTGGAGTGAGTCATCCCGACTCAAGCTGGTGCAACGGGAGGTCGAACAGTAACCCCCAACTCAGTTTGAGGTCGGCAGCAACCCGTGCGCATGGCCAGCAACTCGGTTGGGCTGAGGCAGTGCGGCGGACCGCACCCACGCACCTACTTCTTCCTTCTTCTCTTTTCTTCTCTTTCCTGCTACTGGAAATGCCCAGCAAGGAACGCCAGCCTGGCCTGACTCAGGCTCGGCCCGGACTTGGATGGTTGGTGCAGTGGAATGGCAGGGAAGAAGATGCAACGTTAATGGCAGATTGCAAACGGGAGTTTATTTCTTCGAACTGATTGTTGTAGGTGGTGTGTATGAGCTCAGAGGAGCTTGGAGAATGGTTGGAGTGAAGCTCCAGGGAGGTTTTCATGGTGGGTTCAAGGTTTGAAGGTGGCGGTCGATTTTCGGAGGTAAGGCTGCTAGGGACGGGGCAGTGAACTGTTCATCGTATTTATCCTCTTTTCTTGAAGCCCTAAGCCTCACAACACCGTTGGATGGATGGTGGATGGTCAGGATTACATCCTACAGTCCGGTTTTCACAAAACCGTGGGAATGAGCTGAAACCGTCCCCGGTTTCACCTAGAACGCCCTAAAAAAAATGGATGGCTGTGATAGCACCGGGGTGGACGGCTAAGATTTAGAGAGGAGGGCTCACACGGATCGCCCTCGAGGCAGCAGCGGAATGGGATTTCCATTTTTAGCAATTTGTGTTTGTAGGGCTGATTTGCGCCGTAAACTATGCCCACACACACGCGCTTCAACACGTGAGGTGAGTTGGGTTTTGGTGGGGCCCGTTGCCCGAGTCAGATGAACGGTTTGGATCATTGATATGGATGATGAAGGTGGGCCACCTCACGTCCCAAACGGACTCTGTCCATCGGCTGTGCAAAACGAAGAGAGAGAGAGAAATCTCTTTTTATGGAAATTACGGGTAAGACCCGTTTGACCGTGCTGGGCCGACTGGTGCACAGCGGGTGCACGTGAAATGTGCGCATGCAACATTTAGGTGGGGTCCACAATGGTGTTTGGATGAAATCCACTCCATTCACTTGGTTTCACAGATCCAATTAGGACCTTAAGCTAAAGATGAGGTGGATCCAAAGCCTAGGTGGGCCATACCAAGTGATTCTTGGCCTTAAGTACGGATCCTCGCTGATCCGCTTGTCAGATAATCTTGAATTTGGATGTCAACGGCTAAAAGAGTCCTAGGGACTTATTCAGGCAACCGGGACCACTTACACTATAGATTTAGAATATTAAATGCTATTACTAGAATAAGTTTTAATGTTTACTATTATTATTATTATTATTATTATTATTTTTCCTTTATGTATTTTATCATATATAATTTACATTATCACAAATTGTTAATATACAAATTATATGAATATCAGTAAGCAGAGATTAATAAGTATATATTATTATTTGTATGGTCAGATATGTGTTAGGTTTTTAAACTTTATACAAGTCATTAAATTGTTTGAAATATGATATTCATTATAAATTTTTCCAGTATATTTGATGTATTACAATTTCTATAGTTTGTAATTTACATTAATGATGTTGTAAGTATATGCATATAATATAGGTTATAGTTACATATCATTTTAATATGAAACTTTAAATATTTATAAAATATATAAATAACATTTCATAGTATATATATTTAGGTTGTGTATATATATATATATATATATATATATATATTATGTTTTTATATTAAATTACATTAAATGGTAACACTCGAGTACTGGAAAGTACGGGGTGTTACAACCATACCACAGGAAAACAATAGTGATTGGATATCACCATTAAAATTCTCCTAAGGCCCAATGTACTGTTTATTTGACATCCAATCTGTTGATTAGGTCATATAGACCTATATGAATGGAAAAAAACAAAAATCAGCTTGATCCAAAACTTTTATGGCCTCAAAAAGTTTTTAATGGTCGACGTTCATTCAACACTGTTTTCCTGTAATGTGGTCCACTTAAGATTGAGATATACCTCATTTTTGGTCTCATACCATAAAATGATCTAGATACATAGATGGACGACATGGATGAAACACATACATCATGGTGGGGCCCACATAGCTCTGACCAACAGCCATTGGCTAGTGGTAGGGGAGTAGCCAATCTATTTCTGCGGACGCGGATTGGAAACTGACAAGTTGAGTAGCGAGACTCATTCACTGAAGTTACGTCACAAGTTATGTGGGCCACATCATGATGTATTTTTTTGTATCCACGCCATACATCCATTTGGAAACATAATTTTAGGTAAAGATCCAAAGAATGAGTCAAATCCAAAGCTCTAGTGGACCTCACCACAGAAAACAGTGAGGAGAGTGACGCCTACCATTAAAAATTTAAATAGGCCACAAAAGTTTTTGATCAAGCTGATGTTTGTTTTTTACCTTCTATCATGTCTGTGTTAACTTGTGAATAGGTTGAATTTCAAATAAAAGTCACGGTGAGCCTTAGGAAGGTTTCAATGGTAGGCATCAATCTCGCCACTATTTTTTGTGGTGGGGTCAACTACATATTTAGATTTGCCTCATTCTTTAACTCATACTTTAAAATTAAATCCTCAAATAGATGGACGGTAAAGATAAAGCACATACATCATAGTGAGCCCATGGAACTTGATGACGTCGCGTCTCTAGCGAATCTCGCTTCGGTACCTCACACCAGCTATACAGGTGCTGTGTTGACGTAAGCAAGTTCTGTAGATCCCATCATGAGGTATGTGTTATATCCAAACCATTCATCCATTTGGCGAGCTCGTATTAAAGTTTGAGACGAAAAATAAGCTGCAAAAAGCGGCGAGGGATTGAATGTCTGCTCTTGAAACCCTTTTTGGGTTCATAGAAGTTTTAAATCAATATGATTTTTTTTTCTTCTTCATACATGTATTTGTGACCTTATGAGCATATTGGATGGAAAATAAACTTAAATAGGCCACGGAAATTTTGGAACAATATGTTTTCACTTCATCCAATTGGGAATGACCTTATAAGCGTACAACATATATAAATATAAGGTGGGCTTTATTTGAAGGTTTTGTTGCTACTGGTGTTCAATCCTATACAACACATCGTAACAATCTTCCCACTAAGAGGAATTAAGGGCCTTATGATGATATTTTAGTTTTTTATTAAGTATTTTAGTTTATTTGAATTAAATATAATGATTTTATTTTCATTTAATAAAAAAATAATTTCTTTATAATGTAAAACATTTCCAAACGAGAGAATGGGGGTAAATGTGTCAAATTAACATATTTCAGATATTTAAGATGTTTGTTAACAAGCAATTTGTTTCAAATTCAGTACTTAATTTTTAGACTTCAATCATAATTATCAAACAAGTTTTTTCAGATTCAGGCTTTAGATTTCAGATTCAAGCTTCAGATTTCACATTCGGCCTTTAGACTTCAGATTTAACAAATGGGGCCTTACTATTTTTGGTCGAAAACCATTCGCACTAGTAGGCATCACGGCCTTGTATAAATAGTAAGTTTACTATTTATAGTAAGTTGTGAATTCTAGGAATTTTAGTTGTAGTTTGATTCCGAAACTTTTTTTTTTTTATACACTCACGGACACCCCACACACTCACGCTGGTGGAATTTCACCACCTATGTGACACAGGGATGAACGTGATAAGGATAACTACTCCGAATCCACTGAGCTTCTCTGGACTCCTCACAGAGACTTCTCGAATCCATGAGGAAAGAAAGCAGAAAATAGAAATAAATTCTAAGAAATTCAAAATTGATTAATTGATGAATAAAAACGAGTTCACAACCCTTTAAATAGGGGTACCAAGCAATGTGAAAGAAATCAAAATCAAACTACAACTCAAACTCCTAGAATCCGCGACTTACTATAAATAGTAAACTTACTATTTATAGACGGTCGTGATGTCTACCAGTGCGCAAGGTTTTCGGCCAAAAATAGCAAGTGTCCTATTTGGCTTCACCAAACCGTTCTCCTAATTATTCTAAGCTCTTTTCACGTTGGGCACAACTCCTAAAGCCCGATGGATGAAGAGTTATAATCAAACTAAAACTTACTATTTATAGTAAAAATGAAATTAAAACAGAGAAACGACCATCAATCCAGGGGTTTTTCGTAATTCCGGGCTGCGCAACCTGGCTAAAGTAGCTCGTTCTACCCCAAAATCATATATTTTACGTCAGGTAACTCATTCCAGATTGCGAAATACGCTCAATCTAAGATACGGCGATCCGGATCACTTCTGTCGTCGACCAGGCCTTTTCTGATCCATCTTGGCCATGAAACTGTCTGCGACCCGCTCTACATCACTATTGGTACTCGAACCCTTGACCGAGAGTTGAAACTCCCGAGAGTCTACCACCCAAGCAAGATTAAGGACCCTTGATTCCGAAACTTCTCTGTTGGCTTAGTATCCCTATTTACAAGGTTGTGAACTTGTTTATTTAAATCATCAATCAAATTACGAATTTTATAGAATTTATTTTCTATTTTTCTTGCTTTTTTCCTGTTGGATTTGAGAAATTTCTGTGAGAAGTCCAGAAAAGATCCGTGGATTCGGAGTAGTTATCATTGAGGAAGACGGTGATCGACCTCAACGCGTTCATCCCTGCGTCATGGCCACATAAGTTTTATATCAAAATGAAAATTGTGTCTACCGTTTATCCCAATTGCAATGACTTATGAAATGGTTTGGATGGCATATAAGCATTTCATCTGTGCAAGTTTTCTAATTCTCACTGATTTCTATCCGGTGGCCCACTTGATTGTTGGATCATCCGAATTTGAGACCTTGTCCTCCCGCGAGCTTGAGAATGTCTGGGAATCTCAATGGCCTCGTGTAGCAAAGGGCCCTCGTGTAGCAATGGGCCCCGGATACAGGCCTGATTTGTTACAGACTCAATTGAAGACATCATAACAACTTTAAAACATATTCCATGTGGACTCGTTTCTAATCATTATAGGTGGTCCAATCAAATCCCACCATGTTGTATCACCACACCAGACAATCTGCTCCAGGTGGTATGTCACAATATGGTGCAGTTACATACCCACACTAACTATAGAAATTCCATGGTAATAAACCATGGTAATTCGATTCATCAGGTCAGCCATACCCATGCCAAGAAAACAGGCCGTTAAAAAAAAGTCATGCTGGACATAAGCCCATGGGCCTACTTGTGCTTAATCATTAGTGCATGAGTCTCATAAGGTTTATCTTCTTTTTTTATTATTTCAATTTTTTTGAAATTAATATTTGTTCAACTAGCTTTTTCCTTAAATGATATAAGCCATAAATCGTAATCCAAAGCCATATATACAGTAGAACCAGACTAGGATAATTACACTCATCTACTCCAATTATGATTAGGTGGACCGCTTGACCTGAATCGTTCATCCTCAACTTTATATAGGCCCCATATCATGTAAATCATCTGATTCTGAGAGCTCACTCTTCCGCATAGACTTTCATCCCATTTGTAGGATATCTATCCATACAGAAGGTGGCCACACTACCTACCACAAAAGTGAGGCTGATCCACTCATTGGGTGGGCCATGCCAATGCACTAAGTCATACCAACGGATGTCCATTAATATTGATGCTGTATCTTGCTCTATGTGTGCGTGGACCTGATTTTCATATCAGATGTTCATCATGGTGTGGCCCACCGTTTGTTCCAAGTAGATATTCAACATATGTGATCTATTGGCCAGCAAATGTGGTTATAATATGTGTATCAGAACATTTCCCCATTTAACATACAAGTGTAGTCCAGAAAAAAAAAAAAAAAAAAAAAGCCAGGCAGGGTTTCGAACAGAGCATGTTCACGTGGAGGTCCACCTAATATATGGCTCTGATTCCGCCAACTTGACATGACTCAAGCTGAGTCACTGGCCTTGGCAAGAGCCCGAACTGTTGTGATAATTGAATACAACTCCTTTGACCATCTTTTTAATTTTAATGTAACCCGGTTGAATTTCGAGTCAATATCTATTTATGCCAAGCTTAGGTTTTTGAACTATGGTATTTCCATGGATCATAATATATACCATTTTTTATTTTTATTTCTTTCATTTGGGTCACACCTTCAATGGACCATGCTTAGAAAATCTACTCAATAGTACGACCCTAAGAAGGATGGTTCATCATGGTGCGGGACCCAGTAGGCCAATGGTCTCCATCAATGAACCATTTATCTCTACTCATGAGGACCATCAATAATTTCCAAGATCAGGTGAACCCAATGACATGCTTACCTAATGATGGATAACATTCCCAGGGACTACATTCTACAATCCATCAACTCCACTTTCCAATCCTAGAAGCCAATCTTCCAATCCTGAAAGATCCATCTTTAATTCGAGTGACACATACCTCCCAATCATTTTCATTTTTTCCAGTAGACACATAAAGAATTAAATCCAAGTTCTCCACAAATGGACCGTGATTTAATGGGCCCACAAAACATTGCACAGAAAATGGACCATATCTGCCATCCAACGAACAACATTCCATGCATGCATGTCTGTGCATGAGCACACATGATACCCCATGGCCCAAAGATGGTGTGTGATGGTACACAACTAAAAGGGATTTCATTGTAGGCCTGATCAATGGTTCAATGAAGTAGCAGGTCCATAGGTTCAAAAATCAAGCTCATCTAATTAGCTCACAACAGCTGATGTTGATTTGATTGGATAGATTTTTGGTTCGTCTGATCATTATGGTGGACACATATGTTGGACGAATGTCAAACACACATGTGGGTTGCAGTTTAAGGAACAAATAAATGAAGACATTTTAGTAATTTCTTCTTATAAAAATAGTTCCTCCATGCACATTAAAACCCATAGCAATATTGGGCGCACACACAATCATATACGTTGTAATCTGTTTGGTGTGTCTCGTTAACATTAAGTGGCTGTTTGGCATCACTATTAATAAGAGCTTATTGGCTTATTCTTTAAAAAAAAAAAATGAGTTCTTATTTTTTAAATAGACAGTTTAAGAAAGTTTTAATTTCAGAGTTTATTGTAAAAAAAAAAAAAAAAAAAAAAAAAAAGCTAAAAAATTCTTAGAAATTAAGTGAAAGGAAAATTATTTTTCTTTTAGAGTTTATTTAGCTCAAGTGAGTAGACATTTTTAGTTAATTTTTGAATAAGTTTGCCCCTAAATTTTTTTAACTAATTCCCGTCTTACCTCGTCTCTTCTCTTTACAATCTCAATAAGGTGGACCCACAATGAGCAACCTATGTTAAAGGTAGGCTCCATATGATGAATGGTCTATATCAAGGTGGGCTCACATGATGCACAGTCACATTAAAGGTGGGTGCTACATCAAAGTGTGGCCCTACAAGATGGACAAACCACATCAAAGGTGGGACCCACATGATGGATGGTGGATAGTGAAGGTGGGACCACATAATAGAAGGTTGACATCAAAGGTGAGCCCACATGATGAACGACCCATATTGAAGGTTGGGCTCCACATGATGGACGGTCCACAAGCCCACATCGATATGTGGTCCCACATGATGGACTATCCACATCAAATGGACCCCGCATAATGACGGTCCATAGATAAGGTGGGCCCCATGTGATGGATGGTGGACATCAAAAGTGAGCCTACATGATAAACGACTTATATTGAAGGTGCCCCCACATGATGAATGGTCTACATCAAGGTGGGCCCACATAATGCACGATTCACATCAAAGATGGGCCCCACATGATGGATTGCCTACATCAAAGTCTGGCCTAGCATGATAGACCATCCACTTTAAGTGGGTCCCACTTGATGGACGGTCCACATCAAAGGTGGAATCCACATAATGGATGATGGACATTAAAGGTAGGTTCACGTGATGGGTGGTTGACATCAAAGGTGGACCCACATGATGAATGATCCATATGGAAGGGGGACCCACATAATGAATGGTCTACATTAAGGTGGCCCACATAATGGACAGAGTGGGTCACACGTGATGGATGACCCACATCAAAGTGTGGCCCATCATGATAGAGGGTCCACATTAAGTGGGCCCCACCTAATGGACAGTCCACATCCAAGGTCTCGCATGATGGATGAACCATATCCAAAGCAGCCCAACATGATGGATGATCCACATAGAAGATGTGCCCCACACGATGGAGGGTGGACATCAAAAGTGGTCTCACATGATAGACAAACCACTTCAAAGGTGAAGCTCACACGATGCACACATCAAATGTTGATTCCACGTTGTGGGTAGTGGATAGAGATGTTGTTGTCTTTTAAAATTACATCAACAACTTCTAGAAAAACTCTTATTTGAATGTTTTACCAAACATGCTTATTACCTATAAGAACTTTTTTTAATTTTTTGAAAATTTAATTTTATTAAAAGAGCTTATTTAAAACAAGAGTTTGAATAAAAAGACCTTATTAAAGTTTCTTTTATTTGAAAAGTTATTATTAAATTAGAGTAAAGATGAGCCATAAGGCTATACCCATCATGAAACGATGATCCATATTTATTATAATAAAAAAGGTACACATTACCACCTAACATATGAAATAAAATTTTGACGATTCATCCTTCTTCTTTTTTTTCTTTTTTTCTTTTTTTAATTTTATTTTACCATATGCATGTGATAAATGTCAAGTAAAAATAGCAACACTCGTCGTTACAACTTACAAAGAGTCCTAACTCCTAACTAATCGCCAAGTATGTATTCATCGATTTTGGCCCTTCACCAACGTAATCCTCAGACTGCACATGACTAGTCTACAATATGTTTGCCCTTGTCAAGGCCTATTGTAGCTGAGCCTGGACCCGTGGCTCTCAAGTGGACAATCAGAAAATGATTTTACCATATGCATGTGATAAATGTCACGTAAAAATAGCAACACTCGCTGTTACAACTTACAAAGAGTCCTAACTCCTAAATAATCACCAGGTATGTATTCATCGATATTGGCCCTTCATCAATGTAAGCCTCAGACTGCACATGACTAATCTACAATATGTTTGCCCTTGTCAAGGCCTACCGCAGCTAGGGCCTGGACTCGTGGCTGGGGTTGGACGTGTGCTGGGGCCTAGACCCATGGCTAGGGCTGGATGTGTGCTGGGGCCTGGATCCATGACTGGGGCTGGACGTGTGTTGGGGCCTAGATCCGTGCCTGGGGCTGGACGTGTGCTGGGGCTTGGACCTATGGTTGGGGCTTGATGTAACGACCTTGGAATTTTTGTGCTAATCTTTCCTTAAGTAGTTGTTTTTGGGGTAATTAGCGCTTTACTTGATTGCTTGTGAAATTCGCATCAATCACTTTAAATTGTATCTGCATGGCTCTAAACGTGTAGATTAGTGAGCGCTAGGTTACTCTGAAATCTGGGATCCATCGCTAAATCCAGTTGTTCTGGGGAATTTTTGGAAGATCTGGATCGGACCTAGACCGCGCGTCGAAAGTCCGATGGCGATGATCTTAGGCTGTTGCGGTCACTGAGTTGGGCTTGGTCTTCACCTCGAAAATCAAGTCGATCTGATGTTCTGGGTCGATTTGGTTGAGCTCGGAGTGAAGAGTGTGAGAACGGTTGGAATTTATTAAGCTTTTATGAAATGTGAGTCGGTCGCTTGTGTGACGATTTTAAGCATTCTGACCATTGGATTTCGACCCAATTTCACCCTCGATCGGGATGGTTGGCCCAGGCATATCCTAGTGCTTGTGGACTGATCGAGTTTCCGTGACCGTAGAATTGAGTGTGGTCCGCCACGGTGATCGAAGAGCCGGTCGGTACGAAAACTCAACTTGACCTAGATCCATGGTCGGTGAGCTTAAGTCCGACCTTTCGTGGTTATAGGCCCACCGAAGTGCTTCGTTGGATCGAGAAAGGCGTACTTTGGTTATAACCTAAGTATACCTTGACCGGGTTATTTCCATCATTTTAAGGTCTATATATAGTCCTTAAACCCTAGCTCTCATTTCCATACGAATTTTCTCTAACCCTTGCTTGGAAAGAGAGTGGAAAAGAGAGAGGAAGTGAGAGAGATTAGTTGGTGAATCACCTTGATTCTTCCTTGTTCTTCTTCACCTTTGAACCTTCACTTTGAATCGTTCCTCTGACGATTCTGAGTTCTTTTGGGGTAAGTTAACCTAACCCTAACCTGTGTTAGAGCTTAGATTAGACTTGGTGTTGTTGTATCTCATTTCTATCCTTATTTTAGGGTATTCTTGCGCCGTTGACGAAGACAACTCGTCTAAATCAGTTCGGCGGTTCTTTCTTTGCTTAAGGTGCGGACTTTAAGTGTATAGGTTATGGTTTTCAAGGCTTTCAATCCCAGTTAGTGATTTATTCTTGTTATGGATGAGATTTCACATGTCAAATGTTATGTTTGCATTGCTTTCCTGATATGCATGTGCTATATTGAGATTTGTGTATTCTAAGTGTATTTATAAAGTACCGTATACGTATAAAATACGCACTTATGTTTGCCATGATTAATTGTCATGTATGTATGCTAGATGCATGTATGACAACTCCTTGGGAAAAGGAAATGTCTAAGTGCATGTGTTTCAACATACGTCATGTATGTTGTTCCATGAATGCTAAGTGTTTGTAGAAATGCATGAATGATCTAAGTGTAACTGATTACACTAATTGTGGGCGTTGAGAAGTGATTCTCAATACTCCTATCGATGCGCATGTTTTCCTTTATGCATTTACATTTCAAGTTATTTAAATTCAAGCATTCATATGCTTACATTTATATTAAGTTGATTATTCTTCAGATGTGTATGTAACATGATTTGAGTTGTTGATCCATTACTGTTTTACATTCCATATGAATATCTGTCGTAGTGTAGGATGTTTGGGACTATGCCTTAGTCCAGGAAATCGGTAATTGACCCTATGGTCGTGGTTGAGATTGCTTTCGCCACGTGAGACGCATTAGACGAACCCGAGTCGTATTAGAGTTGTCGGCAGTGGTTCGACCACGCGGAGTGTTTGCGCACTCCATGTCGTTCAATTCAACGTGCGCTCGTGCTAGTCGAGTTCGTCAAATAACCCGATTGTTCCAGTGTATGTTAACCATGTATGGACGCTACTGCTTGAATCTAGGGTACCGAACTTACCAGTGAAATCCTAATAACCATGGTACCTGATCCGCTAAGACTCATGAGCCGGACATGGTGGTATGGGACACCGTGGTCGAGCTGTCGGCCTACGCTGGGGTGACGAGCCTCCCCGTAGTGACCAGTGAGCAACTAAACTCGTGAGCCGATTATGGTGGTATGAGACACTATATTCGTGTTGTCGGCCTACATTGATTGGTGACGAGCCCTTTGTAGTGACCTCGAGCATACCTGGATACCGCAAGGAGGTGACGAGCCGATCTGTGGTAGTAAAGGCATGAAAAGCGTGCATTGATTGGTGACGAGCCCTTTGCTACGACCTCAACTATATGATCGTATGCAATGTCTAGGATTGACGACCCTAGTATGGATCACTGTTTGGATGGTGATATGAGGAAGGTATCTTAGCTTCCCAATCCTGTTGTGTGAAATGGACTAATAACAACTTGGTAATCATAACCATGCACCGCATTTGCATGTGCTTTGTAGATGTGGCGCACTTTGAGGCGATGTCATGCGTAACGTAAGATGAAGACGCTGAGGGTGTACGTGTGAGGGCACGCATCATATTGCATTCATACCTGCATTAATAAGAGTACTTAGGATTTATTTAATTGTCCTGCTTTATCATTACTGTTTGATTGAACTGATAGCATGTTAACCAGTGCCTTATTGTTCCACTGAGTTGATCACTCACTCCCACGTTTAGGCGGTGTTACACACCCACCAGACTCTGTCTTAGGCCCTGATGTTGCAGATGTGGATGCGCCGTCTGAGGCAGAGCGGGAGCTGGATGACGACGAGGCTGCCTTCTCCTATATGCAGTTTTCATACGGGTTCTAGCGAGCCTCGGTCTGTTGCGCGGGATCTATGGGATGACTATTTTGGGAACTGAAATGATGTAACTTGTACTTATAATTTTGATAAATAACACTTTTACACGATCTGGTTGTATATGTAATTCAGGGACTTACACTTGTACACATATTTTACTATAAGTCTTCCGCTTGCTTTATTCACTTACCCCTGAATCATATCTGCGTTTTGGCTTAATCTATCCCATGTTTATGTGCTAATACAGTCAACATACATCATTCATTAATTATGTTGCATAAGTAATGTTTTGGAACTCGGGAGCTGAGTTATGCTCGACCCCCGAATTTCAGGGCGTTACACTTGACTTGTGCTGGAGCTTGGATCTGTGGCTGGGGATAGAAGTTGCTAGAGCCTGGACCCATGGCTGGGGCTAGACATATGCTCAGTGCAGGAGAATCACAACAGCTCCAGCCATGACGATTCATCCTTCTTAAAAGTCACCTTAACGAGATGAACTGACCATCATAAAAATAGTTAAGAAAATGAACAAATTTATTTTTATTTGTATTTTTTCTCTAATAAATTAATAATAATATGAAGAATAAAAACAGCTCCACTATTCCATGATTTTACATAATATTAGAGAGTTGATCCCGTGCTATTAATTGTTACCATTTGTTACGTAATTTTATATGATTTGATTTTTGTACTCCTTATAATGATTTGACAAGCCTTATTGGGATTGTCCATGACAAGCAAATCATCATTTGATAGATATTAGCAAAATTCAATTAGAATATACTTCTTTGTTCAATCATTCTCTTCTACTGCAAATTTGAGCTCTATTTTTGTTGCCCACTCAGTTCATGATACCTATATCCCTTCATCCCCAAGCTTTTCCAGTCGCGCCGCCCCATTCATCACCAGCAGTGGCAATGAATAGGAAATTAAGTTCACTAGGTATGGGCAATGAAATGATAAAAAGAGATTTTTTCAAGAAATATAAATGAAACAAAAGTAACATTTTAATATTATTTTTTTTTTATAAAAGCAAATGTAAAATTATTACTTTCGTAAATTAGCTTCGGCTCTACTAAACATCTTTTTGTTTGATACATGTTTAACAATAACACAAATGATGTGTAACGCGCATGCAAGAAGAAGTCAATGCTATTAACCTATAAAAGCCTTGTGGCTTCGGCTCTACTAAACATCTTTCTGGGTCCTTGCTCTTGCTCGAGTGGTAGACTCTCGGGAGTTTCAACTCCCGGTCAAAGGTTCGAGTACCCATAGGTGGTGAAATTCCACTAGCGTGAGTGTGTGGGGTGTGTGTTATATATATATATATATATATATATATATATATATATATATATATATATATATATATATATATATATATATATATATATATATAAAACCTATGATTTCAAAAATCAAGCCAGTCCACACTTTTGGCCAACATAATGAATGACCCAGATCCCACAACTTTTGGCCATAATGGGCCATATAGGACATATCGCGTCTTTAGCATGCTTTGGTTACCTTGAAGAGTATGATAGTTTCATAGGCATGCATTCATAAATTTTGTAGCAGGCAAATGTGTAAGTCAGATCTAATCCTTAAATTTGTAGAGCACTCACTAGATTGATTATAAACGACAAATTCAACTAAGATGATGACATCTAATTATAATGGAAAAAATCCAACTATTCAACTACCATAATCAAATTTGAATTTTGATTCTCCAAATATTTAATTCTAGAAATTTTATTTTGGCATTATCGTGAAAATGATAATGATATTCTAATTATACAATGAGTAGCATGCAAATCTAGATGGTCCAAATTGTTACCCCAACTGTGAACAGTAACCCAAATATTAGACAGACTATTTCCTAACCATCTTATTTTTCATTTATAATTTGGAACACCTACTATTTTACTTTAAACTATCTGATTTGATAAATATCAATTACATTGTTAAGGTTGCTTAATGGGAGCTCTTTTAAAGTTTATCCACAATGTTACCATATAATCAGTGCTCTAAAATATGAGTATCACGACAGATGATAGGAACTTGAATGACTTGTAAAACATTAGAATTTTGATGCTCCGCCAATCTGACTAGTAAACATTCTATTAATAAAATAATGACTCCTAGTGTGATAAAAGATACTTATTTAAATAATAAACATCTTATTACATAAGACATTTTTTTGCATTTTCATTTATATAACTAAACTACCTACAAATATTCAATAAATTTTTATTTCTGGATTTAAATTATTAAGAGCATTTCTCTTATGTCACTTTAAGTAAATTGTAGAAAAATCTAATTAATATTATTTCGGTCATAAAAGTATTTAAAAAATGAGTTATTTTAACTTTTATATGTTGGTAGTATAGATAAGAATGTGTGTGTGTGTGTGTGTGTGTGTGTATGGTTCTATTTATCTTTAGTTATCACTAATTGCATCTTGTGCATAAGCTTTGTGATTGATAATTAGCAAAAGATGGATGTTTTAGAATGGTAATTGATCACTTATGACATCGGTACTACAATACTTATACCACATCATCTTTTCTGTGATGCCCTGAAATGTAACCCACCGTAAAGACATTTTGCACAAAAAAAAAAAACTAAATTAATTTTTTTATGAGGTGTGTTGATAGTTTTACTCAACATATAAGTGTGGCAACATATCAACCTGGTTTTTAAGAATAATAATCTTCTAGAGTAGCTTATCTTTTCATGGTATTGGTGTCCCACACAAGTGACATGTTGGATAAATTTGATGTGATACTAAGTTGAATATTAGTGATTAGTTCTCGTCTAGGAATTTAATTAAATAATGATTTCAGCACATAAAATGAAAAGAAAGGTAGCTATATAGATAATTTCATTATAGACTATCAATTGAAAAATATTTAACAAATGAACTAAATACTTACATGTTTTGTGTGTCATGTTTACTCCAATGTTTTACTTTGTTGCTTGTAAAATGCTACACATTCACTTGATATACAAAAAAATAAAATTAAAATAAAAATAAATTATATTGTCTTTAACTTCTTATTTGATTCTAACAATAACTAAATCAACTAAACTATCAACCATCATGTAAAGCATCTATAATATGAATAAGATGAATTGGTTGTGATCACGTAGAGCGGCTCATCGAGTGCATAAGAAAAAGATGTACCACATTATAATATGCTTATATTTATATTACAAATTTTCAAATTAGTGGCATTCTACAATATATTAAAATATATTTCTATTTTAGTAATCTTTAATTAATTGTCAGTAGAGAAAATTCTAAGGCAGAAATATCATATAATCACTCATGGCATGAGCACTACAACTTCTGGTATATATCGTATATACCATATTTTTGGCTGTAAGACATCTAGGCATGTGTACTACGGAGAAGAAGGTAACCACACCATGAAAATTACCTTACATAAAAATCAAACTAATTCCTTACAAGAGACGACAATCTATCTAAACACGTAGGTGTGGCCAACCTATTTAGAGAATCAACCTAATTTTTAAAAAGATCAATCTTCTAGAGTTGCCTAAACTTCAAGTCATCACAAGTGAAATATTGGCAAGAGATAGGATATGATGCCAAGTTGACCATAAGTAATTTGATTGAAAAAACTTCTAAGCACAAAATGAAAATAAATTATACAAATTAATTATTTCTTGATAACCTATCAAATTTAAAATATTTAACAAAAAACAAATACTTACGCATTCTTTGTATCAATTGTCCTCCAATGTCTCATTTTTCTACTTATGAAATACTTCAAATATAATTTTTTAAACAATTATGATAAATAAAAATTATTTAATTAATCCAACAACATTTAAGAATCATCTCAAAAACACAAGAAAATCTATACTTAAATATACCATCAATTATAGAGAGGGTAACAAATGAAAACTCTCACTGAATTAAATAAAAGAGCAACTTGAAGGGGAAGAAATGAGGAATAAGTTCAACAATCATAAGAAAAGCATGTTTTCACATGAAAAAATTTTTTGTGTGATAATTAGGGTGGCTAGCAAGTTGTGTGAATAGGCAACGAAGCATTTAATACTCTGGCGGCGTATGATATGCAGGAAGTTAGAAAATGTGAAGTGTAAGAAATTAACTCAAATTAAATCCACTATCGATGAGTCACGATCCAAACATTATGTGATTGCGTATCATCTATCACACTTTGTCAGAGTATCAAAGACCTCTTCATCCACCAACATGTCAATTACGTACCATCTATAGGGATCCCCATGGTTTGAATGGTTGGGATTGAGTTACGTGTGTGCAATGGACCGTGTTTCCATGCATGTATGGATCACCATGATCTATGTTGATGCATGCAAGTAATTAATAAATAGAATACCTGTACGTTGATCAGAACCATCCAAATTGAAGGCATCATTTTAGATGGGTCATACGCCAAAAAAAAAAAAAAAAACGGCCGGATTAATGAAATTTCTTTGTTTGGGCAACGTAAATGATGCTGCTTGACAACAGCTAAAGTTCTCACTTATGTACATGATATTGCAATATAATCATCATGTGGGGCCCACATGATGAAAGGACTATATTATCTGCAGGCGTGCTGCGTGTGAACGTGAGGGACGTGGATTGCTTGGAGACCTGGTCTCCGGTTATATCCCTGATGATCCGACTCTGTGGGGTCCACCCTTCATCCTTTCAACGGTGGGTATTATTATTATTATTATTATTATTATTGGTATCCCCCCTATTTCCTGTCGTGTGGTCCACTTGAACTTTGGAACTGCCTCGTTTTTTGGCTCATACCCTAAAATGATCGGGCAAGAGGGATGGATGGCTTGGATAAAATACATACTTCTCAGTGGCTCCCCAGTGTCAGGTCATCAGGGATGTCCCTGGAGAGACCCATATGTGAAATCCGCATCTGAACATGAATGAGTTCATTGGCAACTCCCACTCAGTCGGACGCGGATTGCGTCCTACCCCCACCCGGACGGTAATCCGTCCGGGCAGGGCTCTGTAGGGCCCACAGTGATGTAAGTGTTTTATTGACGCCGTTAATCGCTTTTATCAGACCATTTTATGCTATGCTTTTAAAAATGAGGCAGGCCCAAAGCTCCAGTAGACCACACCAAAGGAAGCTGCAGTGATAATGACAACCACCGTTGAAACCTTTCTTAGGGCCACTGTGATGTTTTTTTACTATCCAACCTATTAATAAGGTCATGTAGACGTGGATGAAGTGAAAACACAAACATAAGCTTGATCCGAAACTTCTCCATCTCCCAATAACTTTTTAATGGTAGAAGTTCAATCCCCACTTTGTGGTTCATTTAAGACTTGAACCTGCCAAATTTTTGGGATCATACATTAAAAAGATCTGAGAAAAACGACGAACGGCGTGGATAAAACACTTACATCACGGTGGACCCCACAGAGCGATGTGCATTTGAATTACCGCAGGAATACTGCCCTTTGGGTATATAAGTCTTAAATCCAACCGATTGGACTATAAGTGAATAACTACCAACCTATCATATAAGTGAGAAATCCAACCCTTCCGAAGTTCGGACTAGTTAACCTCACCATGAGGACCGGCCGTGTGCTAAAAAATGAGCCCCATCCACTCACGTGATCCACACCAAAGAAAACAATGCCTGGCCATTGATAGATTACAACTGTGGTCCACTCGATGAGTGGATGTTGCTAATTTTTTCACAATGTGATTATAATAATGAGACCAACCTATTGGACCGCTTGGATGCCACATGCACACGAAAGGTTGAAAGTTATCCACTGGATGGACGATATTGTGTCATCCAACCGGTTGGACTCAGACCTCTTACTCATTTGGTGATACAAAAAGTGTGACTTATAAGTGGGTGTCAAGGATCACTAATAAGCTATACCTTACCAATTCTTATAAGTGGGTCCCACCGGACAGATCACCAACCTCAGTACTAGAAAAGCTCTGTTGGCCCCACCATGATGTGTGTTTTATCCAAGCTGTCCATTCATTTTGCAAGCTCATTTAATAGGAAGAGCCTAAAAATAAAGCAAATCCAAGCTGGAGTGGACCACACCACAGTAAACAATGAGGATTGAATGCAGTGTTCATCAACACACTCATCAGGCACATGTGGACTGAAGTGGCCTATGGTTGTAAAAATATTAATACCCTAAAGAGTATGATAGTCTCCTAATCACACACCTCTTCTCTTAAGCTAAGCATCTACTCTTAAATGTTGTAGGTGAAAAACATATAATTTAGATCTAAACTTCCAATTCAGATCTGTTTTGGGAGGACCTCACGTGGGGCCCACCGATGTATGTGTTTTATCCATTCTGTCCATCCATTTTTCCAGCTCATTTTAGGGCCTGAGCCCAAAGACGAGGCAGACCCAAAGCTCAAGTGGACCACACCACAGGAAACAGTGGTAATAATGATGCCTACCATTGAAACCTTCCTACGGCCCTCCATTATGTTTATTCGCCATCCAACCTATCCATAAGGGCCCACCATGATGTTTATTCGCCATCCAACCTACCCATAAGGGCCCACCATGATGTTTATTTGCCATCCAACCTATCCATAAGGGCCCACCATGATTTTTATTCCATCCAACCTACCCATAAGGGCCCAACATGATATTTATTCGCCATCCAACCTATCCATAAGGTCACGCAGTCGTGGAAGAAAGAAAAGCACAAATATCGGCTTGATCCGAAACCTGTGGCCCACAAGAATGTTTCAACGGTAGGCATTCGATCCCCACCGTTTCTGTGTGGTCCACTTGAGCTTTGGATCTGCCTCATTTTTGGGTGCATGCCCTAAAATGAGCTGGTAAAACGAATAATGGCATGGATAAAACACATACATCACAGTGGGTCCCACAGAGTCAGGTCGGGTCACCCAGCAATCCCATCCCTACAAGAGGTGGGACCTGCTTCAATCGGACCTCCCAACCCACGCAGGTGAAGATTGTGGGACCTGGTTCAAGAGAACCGACACACAATCAGCTTCCGTACACGATCACAAGCTGGTGTTATTTGATATAATCTCTGGCAGAATGCACTCCCAGCCGTCGTACATTTACATGTAAAAAATCCAAACCGTTCAGTTGGTGGGACCCACTATATGCAATTTTGTTCAGAAATCCTGAGCTCTGGTTGGTTGAAGCTGTTTGTACCATCTGACTGTTGACAGTTTTTCATTTCAACCATCATTACAGCATCCGTGGGGTCCATGACCACTATCAGAAAATCATCTAAAATGCTCCTCAGTCCCTTGAAAAGACAACTTAGAATATTTAAAGAACATGGTAAGACATTTTGAAGGAAGTTGAGTTTTGCTCCTGTTGTTTAGATTTCACCTGTAAAAACTCTACAACGGCTTAGATTTTCCTGCATCTTTTCCTCCTTTGATGTGAGTAGACAAGCCATGATCTTTGCTGCACTAAACCAAATTAATACTCTGGCAGAGCAGGAGCATCAATACACCAGCAAACAGCCACCTTGCAAACATTCCCAAACTGCCCAATTTATTGGATCCACTGTAGATAAGGCGGACACGAAAAATCACATTGAAAGGATGGTAACTATTTGATTGTGCCCCATCAAATGGAGGGTTGATATGAAAAGACAGAAGTACAAAAACTTAATGACCCGAATTCAATAAATAAATGTCCAGGGAGATTAGAATAGACAAATCAAAGTGATTTTGGGGGATCTGCACCATTTGCAGTGGGGCCATCATTTGGACCGTTAGGATTGAGGTACACAGTTAACAAATGAACGGTGGCTATGGCATGTGGATCATCACGCTGCCAAGGCATCATTTTTCTCTTTGATACTACCTAGAATATGCCAGGATTTTTATCAGTGCCGTCGTTTATGAATTGATTACCGAATGCTTTGTTACTAAATAAAAGAAGAAAAAGAAAAGACTGACTAATCCAACATTAATACAAGGGGGTGCCTTCTATGAGCACTTACAGTGGTGTTGTACAAAAATAATCTCCATGAGGATTCCTTAAGTTCCGATGATGTAAATTCATGTGGAAGATCAAAACAAGTGGACCAAAAGCTCATTGGCTGATCAACCTTTCGCTTACTCAATTTCACCTCTCACCTCTCGTTCTCTCGCTTCTCAAATGCAGTTGCTCCAACTGAAATTTCATTAGTAGCTGTCACAGATTTAGATGATTTTAATGGGATATAATGCGCGCGCACACACAAATAAATTTAAAAAATAAAAATAAAATAAATAAATAAATAAAAACACTGGCATTTAGATAATTATGCATCATATATGACAAGAGGATTGTCAGGGTTCTTAGTTTGTAAAGTGAGGCCCCATGGTTTAGTAATCCAAAATACTGATATGATGGACCCACCATCGATGGCCTCATGCACCAAGAATCTCCCAGATGGAAAAATCTGAACTCTTCAATGGGTGGTAGGTAGCAAATAGATGGTTAGAATATTAGAAATGGTTCGAATTCAACCTTAAAAGGCCAGAGGATCAGATGGCTGGGGTATTCTAATCTGGGATATTTTGGGTGCATGATACAGGGCCTTTCATGTAGCAGTTTGAAACATTGAACCATCAGCCCACTTATAGAAACTGAAAGCTCAAGCAAACCGTACCAATTCAGACATAGAACATATGGTTTTTTGACGCTGACAAGTGGGGCTGATGGATCAGTAATCCAGACGGTTGATCAAAACAGGACAATCTTAACATTTAGATCCATTGCCCACAGATCAAAACATTGGCCCCACTGGAATGAGATACTAAGAAGAATCCAAACCTTGAAGCGGTTCCTCAAATGAAGGTAATGCCTCTGCTTTCTGTTCAGCTGCAATTACTGTTGGCTGCTCCTCATTTATGGGTGCCTCTGCTTTCTGTTCAGCTGCAAATACCGCTGGCTGCTCTTCGGTTGTGGGTGCCTCCGCTTTCTGTTCAGCTGCAATTACCGCTGGCTGCTCTTCAGTTGTGGGTGCCTCCGCTTTCTGTTCAGCTGCAATTCCTGTTGGCTGCTCTTCAGTTGTGGGTGCCTCCACTTGCTGTGTTGCTACGGATGCTGTCAACTGCTCTTCAGGTGAACCTGTTGCCTCTGCTTGCTGTTCAGCAACAGGCACCGTAGGTATCTCTTCTGTGGCTTTCAGTGCCTCTTCACTGGAAGACAAGCTGTTTGTGGGTGGGGTCCCATCTGCATAGTGTCACTCACCTTTTATTTTGATGCAAGACGAGATTTATAAGGAAGAAGCAAAATCGTACAAAAAAGAAAACAAACGAACAGTTCCAAATAATGCAATTGCAAAGGAAAGGAGAGAAACATGATAAGAGGAAATGCGAAGCTCGTTGTCTGGTGTCTGCGAAATATTTTCTAGTTAGTAATGATAAGCAGACACTAGAATATTAGTTAAGTACATCTCATTGTGAATAAAAGATCCATGCGGGTGTAGTTCCAACCTATAAGTTCATTGAGGGTGGTTGGCATTTTGTTAAGAGGATGGATGTGCCACTAAATGCAAATATTTAAGTTAGTCATCAAGCACACAATCTCAGTACACATGGCATGCACGTATAAAATCTAGACAACTCATCTTTTGGGTCTTACCATGGATGGGACCTTGCTCAAAATTACATAGATTAATCCAAGCTAATGTTGTCAATGGGTACCTGCACCCATAGGTATCTGATGGACTCAACCCAATTTGAACAGATCCAAATCCAATTTCCTTAACCCATTCAGAAATTGAGCCAGGCCCCAGTCAGCCATTTTGTACCCAATAAAAAAACAGGTATGGTTAGGTTCAGGTCATGTCCACCATCTTGGACCCTGTTAAAATCAGGTCCGGTTGGGTCTAGGTCAGTTCCAATTAAATTTAGGAGTAATATTATATATTAATTAAATATAGAATTATCACAATTATTTAGAGTCAGCTACATGAATGCTGTACCACCAGCCATACCTACAGTTGGACCACAAGTCATCAAGTCTTTTCTTACTACATCCAGTTAGACTATATATATCCCAATTGATATATATTTAACATAAGAAATGCACCAGTGGTCTCAGAGTACTGTAACTTATAGTGCTCCTGGTTGCATAAGAGTAACTTCGACAGTTCAATAGGTGGATCTAAACTGTCCATTGAGTCTAGAACACATTTCAAGGACTACCATGCATCCTAGATCGGCCTTATTTTCTTTAGCCATCAATTTTTCCAACCCATGGATGGGATGGCTAGGATTGCCTAACGGAAGTGATTCTTTAGAATGATAACAATCCGTGATGGGAACTATAAAATAGATGGATTGAACAATTGGTTAGACCTACTTTTGTACATGATTTTGACAGTCCATATTAGAGACCATTGTTGGATGGTTAATATCATTATATCAGTGTGACATTTGGAATGTGCCCATTTAAATCGTCGGATCGTACAGTTTGAAAAATATAATTTGGGTTATAGTTTGGTCGCAAACAGTGACCTAGACAAACTTACCTTAGTGTTTTTTTTTTTCCCATATCCTGAAGCCATTAAAAGGTCTTTTAGACCTAAAAACTATTTTATTTTGTAAAGATTGGAAAAGAATATGGAGAATAATTTGAATTGTACATGGACATTCCTATTCTAGCACATGCAACAATAGGTGTAAGCTGTTATTGATGGGTTAATATGAATGGTCGCTGAGAGCTGAAGTCACAATCGACGGTCAATATATACACTCCCTTCCACATGCCCCTCCACATCTCGCTCTTCAAATCTCCTGACTTCTCTCCTCTCCCTCTCACTTTTCAGATCTTCCCTCCTTCGCATGTAGATCAATTTGATTCCTTGGTTGCCAATGCAAAGCAGCAATTTTTCATGAGGAACTGATCTACCCAAGGCAGCAATGGCATGAACCTAGGGTTTTGTGGGAAAAGGGGGCCGGATCAGACAATCATCCTACTCAGATGGCTTGGGATGGAGCAGTGGCATCAGATGACCTATGCTGACTTGTATAGTTCAAGGGGGAGCCGTGGCATTTTTTGTTCCGGTGAGGGATCCTGATCAGAGGTTTTGACCTTTTTGGGCCCCATCTGTAATCGAATGGCCCAAACTGCATTCAAATTAACTGGTGGCCCCCACTTGTGATCGCACATCATGTGTGGAAAAGAAGAAAAGTCAACTGCAGACCCCTAAAGGCCATATAGAAGAATTCAGATATCCGTTTACTTTTCTTTATCTATTTAATTGCTTCTTTATTCGCAACAGACAGCTAGCAGTCGGATTAGCTAGGTCTTTTTATTAGTTTCCTTCCGTTATTAAAAGTCCTAATTGGAGGATATGCATACCTCTTCCTAATTAAAAGTCCGAATTCAACCATCTGGGAGAGCTTTGGGTCATGGTCTAACAGTTTGGGACTTTTTAGATGAAGGCTGTCATCTCTTTCTAAATAACATCACAAGGAACTTCTGCAAGACACCTTGATCCGTAGCTCAAGTGGTAGACTGAGTGAAAGATACCTCGTTTCAACACTGAGGTCTTGGCATCAATCCCTAGTGGGGGTGGCTAACAGTGAAGTGTGATCTGACAGTAGGGTGTACTAACAAGCTAACAAAAAAAAAAAAAAAGAACTTCTGCAAGGACATGCTAAGAAACATGATTCTGCACTTAAAACACAGATGACTCAACATTAATGGGAGCATTGTGGGGACTACCAAAATATAACACCCAAAACAAAGTGAAATGCAATGCCTTCTCAAAAGTCACATTATTTCACACTGATGATTGAAAAAAACCCTTCAATTGCATAAAGTTAGCTATTTGAAAATTTAAAATTTAAAAAAAAAAAAAAAACAACAACAACAACAACTTACTTGGGTCAACCTTGGCCGGTGGCTTCTCAGTCGGGGATGAGGGTGTGGAGTTAACAGTACTCTTTATTGAAGTTGCAACTTCATCAAGACCAATCTCCCGCTCCAGTGTGCTTTTAAAATCCCTGGATACTTCCTGCAGCAAAAGAAACACACATAACAATCGCCATCAAGAAACAAGTTCAGTCTACACACAGACAAATGCCTCTACACAGCCAAATGTGACACGGATAGAACATGTGTGATATCTGACCCACTCATAAATTGGGCCCCACCATTTAACGATCTCGCCCAATACTTAGGCAGGTCCACTCATTAGGCAGGATACGGATGTATATTAAATGTTCACTTGAATGTGGGGCCCACCTGATGAGTTCCCTGGCTTATTATTTGGGGAGGTCCCCAACATATTGAGGCACACCAAATCAACAGCTTGGATGTTGCACACATGCCCGGTACCACACAGGTGGGAAAATGGAAAGGTGTGTGGAGTGATGAATGCGTGCATAGCAAAACTCTTAAAAGAATCATATAAAAAGTATCATAACCGCCAACTGAGTTAATATTCAGGTTAACCTATCATTTCTCTGAAAGAACACAAATGCCCTATCAACAACTCTCTGACAATTTTAATTGAAACCTATTAATCTGAGTTCCACACACCTGAAGTTCTCGAATTGTGGGTTGAAAAGCACGGAGAGTCTGCCCCAAATTCCGAGCTACCTGCATTTTGGATTACTTAATTGAGAGATTGCAAATATCAATCCAATCTTAAAAACATCAGAGCTGTTGCATTTGCTTAAACATGGAAAACAAATAATTCATGTGCATACTTCCTGAATGTTTGCTTCTTTCTTTTCTTTTTGGTGTCGAGGTAGCTAATATAGAGCAGCATTTATCACAAGTCATATTCTTCCAAAATGATATGATATTTTTGTGATAGAATTTAGAATTTCTTTTCACTTTATTTTGTTTAACGTATCAATTAATCATTTTCGTACACATGGAAAACATGTACGAGAACCAAAGTCGATCATCAAGTGGGCCCTACCCTGATGAGATGCATCCCAATATTCACAGCGATTGGATAATCCTGATCCTTGGATTGGAGGATCTTTAACGCTTGGATTGGAAGGTCGTAGGATTTTTTTTGACTTTTACTTATTGACACTTCCTTACTTCCCACACAAGTCCTCCAATAGGGTGGTTACGAATTTCATATCGGTGCGTTTTTTGGGACATGTGTATAGCATACCTGATGATTGGTTTGGATGTCCTACGTGTTTGCCACCAGTGCAAGTTCAGGGAAAGAAAGTGACTAACATCAGTGTAGCCCATATTTTTAATCATTTGTTAACAGGAGAAAATAGAATATTTGGTTGATACATTTATCAACAGTCACAAGAGACAATGAGGTTTTCCATCCCTCACACATGCCATCTAGACGTGTGCATGAAGATGGTCCAGCCAAAAAATCAGGTCAGCAAAACCATTAGGTATACGAAAACAACGTGCAGTGTAGAAACTTCAACTTTTGAGTACCATGCATTATTTTCTTAAATTTCTGGCCTACCTTACTGTTGGTCATCTAATTTCTGCATCCCACCTGATACGTGGCTTGGATTTTCTACACACATGCAAGCTTGGCTAACATGGCTGCATGTCAAGGTACATTTCGGGCCAGCAAACCTCTATAAACTAAACCTGCAAATTGATGAAAATCTTCCACTAGAACTAGTGTCCTTGTGGATGAGATCCACGATGTTTTTTTTTTTTTTTTTCTTTTTTTTTTTTTTCAAACGGTGAAGAGCCATGATGTTTTTTGTCAACCTTACCAGAACAATCGCCATCCAAAAGTTATGTTAGTCCATTCATGAGGTTTTGTCAATATCTATGGAATTCATGCAGCCAAACACAAGATTTTTGAAGCCAAGCTCCGCCAACCACAAATCCAATCTTTGAACCTAAAAGGAGAACCACTACAAATGGTCCAACGAAATAGCTTTGTCCCATGCCATTAAAATGACATCATAAAGTGTTCCTACCAATCAATCAGAATCAAATGCAAAATAAAATTAGCAGCAGTTGCGGTAGGAGTCTTGAGTCTTCATGTTGCCAAAATCTCTTTATTATTATTAGCAATGTTGTCCAATCGCATAGGCGATCCTGCGCAACTGGGGGAGGCTGTGCACTTATGTGATTGAATAATTGCATAAGCAATCGCAGTTAACAGAAATATTATTAGAGACATATAGCCGAAGCAAAGCAGGAAAAGAATACTAGGGGAAAAGGAGAAAAAAAAAAAAAGAACCCTCCCAACAGGCACCCAACAGACCAATCAACACACAAAAAACAACCCAATCTGAGACTGCTAACAAGATGGAAACGTCAGTCGCCTCTATAGATTTAGAAATGTTCCAGAAGAGTCTTCGGTTTTTTTCACCCCATAAAGCCCACCACACTACCATCTATGTCATCAGCCACCTCTCTCTACCCCAAACTTTCCACCGTGCCTCACACACACACACACACACACACACACACACACACACACACACACACACACACAGAGACACACACACAAAATAATTAAAAATCAGGAAATTTATTTTTTTTTTAAAAAGTGAAAAAAGGTATATGTACTACAAGTGTCCCTCACTCTAGAGAGGTTGAGGCTTCGTTGGTGGGTGGAAAGATGCATGCAAGATAGGTGTCCAAACCCATTTATAAGGAGAGTCGGTCACATTCATGTCAGGGTGTCTTGAGGCGATATGCGTCCTGCCTGTTTTGGCGGTGAACGACTGTTAGGCATTGGATGGGACTTGGGAGCAGGAGCCAGCCTAGCAGTAGTGAGAGAGAAGCTCTCAGCAGACCAACTAGCAGGATATCATCAGTGATATTGTCAGGTGGACAAGTGTCAATGGAAACCCCCCTTTTTTTTTCTCTTTTTTTTTGGGTGTGGGGGGGGGGGGGGGGGGTGTAGGGAAAGAATAGAAGAAAATTACCTTTTGAAAAAAAATTACCTTTTGAAATAATAATAATAATAAAAACAATAGAAGAAAAATAAAAAAGAAAACATAAATTCCAGAGGAGCATGCTCTCATACCAGAAATATTGATGGAGATAAAGGCTAAAAATCAATCCAGCCTCAATCCCAATCCAACAATACCACAAGGAACACATTTTCCAAATTTCAGTAGCTTGACAAGATTATTAAATCACCTGTATGGGCATGCTCATTTTTCTGCAGGGCATTTGAAATGAAAACAATATTTATTCATAGATCCACCCAAAAAAATTGAAAGAAAAAGAAAAAAAAAATCCACAGAAATCTACTTTCCATCGTTTGCAAAGAAAAGGGCATTGAGTCCATTTTCCATTCCAAGCATATCTGCAAAAGGTGTGGATATTGATGTCGCCCTAAAAAGGTGTTAAATCTATTTCGAGGCCGGCGACCATACGACCATTGACATTTTTGCACTTCCACATGAATCCATGGAACATTGCACTATAATCCATATGAGAATTTATGGAATCCACTATTTCCCATTTCCTAGAGATTCCATGTTCATTTTCCATATCTGCATTTTGCATTTAACAAAAACAAACGCAACCTTGAAGTTCTTCAAATTCCACTAAATCACTCATAGGAAGCATATTGCAATAAAGAAAATAGGGCATAAAAGATGGGAGTTTTGCTACACTCACACACAAGGTATCCCGTATCGGTATCAGTTGGCGTAACGGTGCCCTCTGATACCGATGCGGATACGGGGGTGTAACGGCGATACGGGGGCGTAACGGCCCGTAACGATGCAATTTTTTTTTTAAAAACCAAAAAAATATGAAAAAATATGGATTAAATCCGGAATATTCTAAGCATTCCAAATATGCATTCATTTATAAATTGGAACATGTTTATGCTGGTGTAACGGTCCACTCTTTGGCAAGAAGTTGTATCAGACTGTCTGATGAATTTATGAACCAGATAACCTGAATTTGACTACAAAATTCATATATTTTCTAAATATCTAATTTATATACTTAACAATTTGATATCATTTCTCCCAATAGTTCTTTTAAAAAATTAAATTAAATTCAAAGTAGATCGCGTTGCCAATTTGGGGCTGACTTGGAGGACCAATCCATGCCCCAAATCAACCTCAAATTTATGCAATTTATTGGCATTATCCCACTTGTGAATTGATGGACATTTATTGGATAGTGAATCATGGAAAAGAAAAAATCAAAAGGCCCTATTTTAAAAAATAAGCATCCACAAATTAACAATTAAAACTATTCAAACAATTTGATTTTGGCATTTTGAGTTAGCAATTACAATCCATAATTTAATTGGTAAATTTTAAGTTAATACATGTCTCGTGTACAATTTTTTAAGGGCCCGAATTAGGTAGGACTCGGATTGTGAAGTGTAGCACACGAGTGTCAAAGTTTTTTGGACCCCACTCGTGATGAATGTGTTATATCCACACCGTCCATCCATTTTGCCAAATAATTTTAGGGCATGACCCCAAAAATGAGGCAGATCCAAAGCTCAGGTGGACCGCACCATAAGAAACAACAATAATTAAATGACTATCATTAAAAATTTATTGGGGCTACAAAAGTTTTAGATCAAGCTGACATGTGTGTTTTCCCTTCATCCACGTCAGTGTGACCCTGTTAACAGGTTAGATGGAAAATAAACATTACAGTGGACCCTAAGAAATTTTTAATGGTGAGCATTCTATAACCACTGTTTCCTATGCTGTGGTCCACCTGAGATTTGGATCTTACTAATTTTTTGAATCATAAACTAAAATGATGTGGCAAAATGAATGGACGGCATGGATAAAATACATACATCATGATGAGGCCCATGTGGCATGTGTACATTTTATTAAATTGTGGGACGCTGCTGCGTAACTCGTACGCGATCCATTCATGTGACGGAAGCAAGTCCTGGGGGTCTAATCATGAGGTATGTGTTATATCTAAACCGTCCATTCATTTGACGAGCTCGTCTTAAGGCTTGACACGAAAAATAATACAGATCTAATTATCAAGTGGACCACACTGCAAAAAGCAGTGGGGGATTGAACTTCTACCATTGAAACCCTTTTTGGGATCACATAACTTTTGGATCAATATGAAATTTGTTTTTCCTCTTCATTCAGGTCTTTTTGACCTTTTGAACAGATTGGATGGAAAATAAACGTTATGGTGGGCCTACGAATTTTTTAACGGTGAAAATCATCATCTCGCTGCTATTTTTGGTGTGGTCCAGACGATCTTTGGATACAATTCATTTTTTGGCTAATGCTCTAAAATGATATTTAAAAATAGATGAACGGTGTAGATAAAATAAATACATCACTGTGGAGCCCATGTAACTTTGATCTCCTTTGAACCGTTTGTACAACTCGGAGCTCGAGGAGTGTCAGCGCTCGTCTTAGCATGCCACGTACCTACAGCAGCTATACTGGTGTGTGGTACACCAGTCAATCCGCTTCCGATTTTAAAAGAAAAAAACGGGAGAGAGGGAAACCAAAAAGAAAAAGAGGGAAAGAAGAGAGAGAGAGAGAGAGAGAGGAGGAGGAGGAGGAGGCCCGGGCCGCAGCCACAGCTGCAGCAGGGCGAGAAGAAGAAGAAGAGGAAGAAGGAGGAGAAGGAAAAAAACAAAACAAAAAAAGGAATGTTTTTTTTTCTTTTTCTTTTTTACCATTTTTTTTCCATTTTTCTTTAGGGTTATGGACCGTAACGTTTGTTATGGTACCGTAACATTTGTTACGGTACCGTAACGGCCGTAACGGCCGTTACAAACCCAAAAAACAAAGGTGCCCCGTTTCGGGGCCGAATCACGTAACAGTTGATGTCGTTACTGTTACTTATTGGCCGTTACGGCCGAAACGTAACCGATTTGGGATACCCTGCTCACACATGTGTACTAGCCTTAGCTAATGCACATGCCACCACGTGTGCCAGCATGGCAGACAGGTGCAATATCCACGCCATCCGCCAGAAGGATACCACTATGTGTGTGCGTGTTTTCGTGTGTGTAATACCTATTATTATTATTACCAACATCATCATCATTACAAATAATTTATATATATATATATATATATATATATATATATATATATATATATATATATATATATATATATATATATATATATATATTGTAACATCCTCGATTTTCACTGAAGAGTGCCAAAAGCCGGCACAAAACTACAACCCAAACAAAATATACAACATGCACAAGACTTCAAGCATGAGGCCCATCCCAAAACCTCGAGCTTAATCCTCCTCTTTCTTTTTTCATTTTTTTCTTCTTTCTTCTTTTTTTTTTTTCTCTTTTCCTTTTTTTTTTTTTTTTTTTTTGGAGGGATAAAAGTTCAGCCCTCTTAATAACCTACAACATCAAGCCGCTTTTATTTCAAAGACAATGACTATTCCTTTCCTCCGAAACATCCCATAGAACTGCCATTAAGACCAACCACCATATTATCCTACCTTTTTTCCAACCCCACCATGCCAAGCCATGAGGAGCTCTTCAATTGTCCTGGGCATTACTACTCAGTGTTTTAAATAGCGGTAGCGTGGTGCGTAGCGCTCAGCCCTCTATAGCGTGTAGCATAAATACGTAGCGTGTAGTGTAAGCTACACGATACTTCTATTTTTTTAATTTAAAAGTAGGTTAAATATAATAAATAGTGAAAAAAAAAAGAAAAAAATTATAAAAATGCCTAAAAGATGATTCATTTTATCAATTCTAAGCATGTTCAAAAAAGTTATTAGTTATCATTTATCAAAAGCCAATCCACATATATAAGCCAAATCAAATAATTATCACATCAACAACTTTCTAAGCAAACCACTTGAATTTATAATGTCTAATTGAAAAGAAATAAAAATCCCATAGGTTAAAAGTATCAAGTATAATATAAGTGTCACATTCCTCAACATTAAAAACAAAGAAAATGTGAAAAAAATAATAAAAAAATAAAATAGTAAAAATATACATTGTAGCTTACGCTACGGACGCTACGTGCTACGTAGCTGTAGCGTACGCTACGACCCCTGTAGCGTATGCTACAGGGGATTTACGCTATTTGGAACGCTATGTAGCGCTACGGCCACGCTACGCTACGTAGCGTACGCTACCGCTACGCTACGGGCGCCATTTGAAACACTGTTACTACTATATAGATTTCCTAAGCCGTGAATAGATCAGTATAATAGTCAGCTGGGCCACAATTAACTGAACAAGTGGTGGTGGTGAAAAAAAAAATAAAAAATCGGCTGGTTTTCTAACTCGTCCACTTATTTCTAATACTGTGGCACACCAACCAAGTGGACCACCTTTATCTTTCAGCAGTAGCAACTGTGAGGTGAAGTCCACATGATGGATGGTTTGGATATTTCACCTGTGTGCCACCTGGCAGATGTGGGGGCATACACAGCTCACTAGTACATGCGTGTAGGCTTAAACAGCTCCAGAAGATAGATAAAGTGTTAAATAGGGAAAGGGGGATAGTTTTTTTTTGTTTTTTTTTAAGACACAGGGTGTTCCCACCTCTTTTTTAAAGTGTTAAATAGGGAAAGGGGGATAGTTTGTGGAGTGACACCGCATGAAGAAGAAAATAGAGTGTTACCCTTACAAAGTGTCTCACCTCTAGAGGATTTTTCCAATCTCAGGAAATTAGAAGGAAATAAATTTTATTCATTTATGGGCCTTAGAAGCATATAGTTTTTCATGGGCTTAATTCCACACATGTGGGGCCCACCTGTTAATCTAAAATGCTGTTTGGGACCTCTGGTTGCAAACGTGGGCCCCAAAGTGATTGAAACTGTCCAATCAGGCCCCTTGGACGGATGTGATTGCGTGATCCGTCCACTGGGTAGGTTGGGGGTCCACTTGGGCCCTATTTTAGTGATTGTGCATGGTCCTACATTGAATTCCCAAATCGAAGCAAGAGAAATAAGTCTAAAATTCACAAAAAATTGCCTTCATATCTGCCAAAAAACGAAAAAGAAAAAGAAGAAGAAAAATTTCAGCTTTTTACTTTCACATGACCAACAGCTCACCTCAGCAAGACCTTTGGGACCAAAGACCAACAAAGCCACCACTCCTATAACCAGAGCCTCTGGAGCTCCAACACCAAACAAAGAAGCATAAACAACCCTACCTTTACACCTTCCCTTCTCTGCAAAACAGCAAAATTGCAAATGCATTAGACATCAAAAGAAGGTATTGTTTCATAACATACAAAATAACATCAGAAGAGGAGAAGTAACACCAAAAACTAAAGAAAATAAACTAACAGAACCTAACATATGTGATATATCCATGACATTTTCAACCCATCAAAATAACAACAAAAGTAAAGTACATTAAAGACAAAATGATCCAAATGGTAAAAAGAAGCACCTGTTTTCCTTTATTTTTTCTTAACTGACACACAAATGCCTGCAGCCATTCCATGGCAAGAAAAAATCAAGGCCCAACAAGGGAATCGGTGTGAAATGATCAGACTATATGAATGATAAAAATGAAGAATAGAAGACAAAACAAGGAGCAGAAAGAGGTCTATATTTTCACACCCATAAATGGACCAAAAATATAGAGGAATGGTATCCACAATCCAAGGAGTGCATATTATCCCTGGTTTTGAGGTTGTAGAATTGGGGGCAATGGTTGTGAACATGGTCAAAAGACCCATATTGGAGATCACAACCATCAAACAATTGTCCTCTTTTTAGTTGAATAAGGACCATTGTAGTATTCCATTCTTAGTCCTTCATTTCCAAATTGTAAATTGAGAAGAATTTAAGGACATGTCCATGTTGGGGACCACCATTTCTACAGTCTGGATCAGCAAACCATGGGCTCCATTGGTGTTGACAGGTAAAAAATATCCAAGAACCCTCAATCCCAATGTTTTCAATCATGGGGACAGAGGGGATAATGGCCAGCCTTATAACCATTACGGCACAGCCTGTAACGTCTGTTACAGGCCCTGTAACAGTCAATTTTTCTTTTAAGGATGAAAACGTATCTGCCTCCTATCGGACAGTAATGACTATCAGGGCCATTGCAGGCCATATTTTTCAAAACAGGCATCGCAGTCCCTTATTGCACAACAGCACCCATCATTTTTTTAAGAGAGATACAACAGCACCCGTCCTCACCATTACATAATGGCCATTTTTTTTCTGAAAGTTAACGGAAATTTTATTAAAAGCCGCAAAAAGTGAAAAAAGAATGTACAAAACAGCAAGGGAAAAGAACTAAAGGCCCAACAGGGCGATAGTGACAAAAGGATCCAAATCCTTCAAACCCGAGGCCCAGTCTACTGTCCAAGACAAAGCTTTCCGAAAGGAACCCTCTGCGGAATCCATCTTGTTTTCAAAACACCTCCTGTTTCTCTCTACCCAAATAGGCCACAAGGTAGCCATGGCCGCCAAGTGCCAAACCGACTTGCCTTCTTTACCAAAGCCTCCTTCGTCCCATGAGGCTAGAAATGAGGGGATGGAAGCTGGCGTAACCCAACTGATCTTCAGAGTCGATAAGACCCATATCTTCCCTGCGAAAGGACAATGAATAAAAAGGTGGTCCACGGATTTTGCATCCCTCATACATAGGAGACATATATTTGGCAGCACCATGCCTCTCCTACGAAGATTGTCCACGGTAAGGATCTTGTTCCTTCCTACCAACCAGACAAAGGCAGACACTTCTAGGGGAGCACTGTACTTCCAAACCTGGTAGGTATAAGAAAGGGCCGAGTTAGAAGTAGCTAGCTTCTTGAAAAAGATCAAACAGAAAAACAACCTTATTTCTAGTCTCTCCAAATCAGCAAATCCTCCTCTTTGGCTAGCACGGCTGTTTTCAACCTGCCCAAAAGCCTGATGAATGTCTCAACTTCCTCATCACTCAAACCTCTACGACATGGTGGTGCCCACACTCCCCACTCAGATCTAGAAAAACAATCTGCAATACTTACGTTCTTGTCAAGAGCCAGAGCATCCAGACTTGGGAAAGCATCTTTAAGGAGACAGTCACCCAACCAATGATCTTCCCAAAATCGAATCCGGGAGCCATTGCCCACCAAATAGAGGACTTCTTCCTTGAATCTTGGGGCTATCGCGAACACAGCTTTCAAGATGCCCAAAGCTATGTATCTCAAAGAGCCCTTTAACCACCACCCCCCATGGCTTGGGACATATTTACTGGATATCACCTCTTTCCACAAGCTTTCTTCTTCTGTAGCGAATCACCATAACCATTTACCCAGAAAAAACATTGTTCATAATGTCCAACACTCTCAAACCAGCTCCACCCTCTTGGATCGGCTTGCAAACATCCTCCCATTTTACAAGATGGAATTTCTTCACAGGGTCTTTACCCCTTCGTAGGAAGTTACGCTTAACTTCTCCAATTTATCAAGCATCGTTTTTGGGCACTTGAAAAGTGAGATGACGTAAATGGGCACGTTAGAGAAAGCCGCTTTGATCAAGGTCAAACGGCCCCCTAGCGACAAATGCCTACCCTTCCAAGAAGAGAGCTTTCATTCCATTCTCTCGATCACAGGGTCCCACAAGTGCCTAGCCAGCTTTTCCAATAAACAAAGGGAGACAGAGGTACATGGACGGAAAGCTACCTGGCCCACACCCAAAAATCTCCGCTTACCTTCTAATCTCTCCTCTGCCATGTGCACTCCAAGCAGCTCACATTTGAGATCATTCACTTTCAGCCTTGACACAACATCAAAGCAAGCAATATTCTTTCACAAGTTATCAACCATAGCAACCTCCACTTCATAAAATAAAATAGTGTCGTCCACAAACTGACAATGGGTAACTGAAGGCCATGTTCTCGCCACCTTGAACCCACGGATAAGGCCTGAGTCTTGCCATTTTTGGAGCATTTTGCCTAGTGCTTCTACAGCAATCAAAAAAAGAAAAGGAGACACGGGGTTCCCCTGCCAAAGACCTCTAGAAGCCTTAAAGAAGCCTTTCGGAGAACTGTTCACTAATATCGAGAAGGAGGCTAAACCCACACACTCCAACATCCATCTTCTCCACAATAGACCAAAGCCAAGCCGCCCCTACATATAGATCATGAAGCCCCAATCGACGTGATCGTAAGCCTTTTCGATGTCCAACTTGCATACTACACTTGGTTTGCCTTCGTTGTATTTGGAGTCGATGCAATCGTGCGCAGGCAAAGCACAATCCATAATCGATGTACGTCTGGTTCCCTGAAATTATGCAAGGAAGGACCTGTTGGAATCTGGTGGCAAGAATCTTTGCAAGGATTTTGTACAGACTCCCCAATAGACTTATTGGCCTAAAATCTTTTAAATTTTCAGCACCTTCGATTTTAGGAATAATAGCAATAAAAGAATCCTCCATCTCCTTGGACAATATCCCTCTATTAAAGAATTCTTTCAAGAAAACCGTAACGTCACTCTTTACCTCTTCCCAAAAGACTTGGAAGAAAGCAAGAGGGAACCCATCGGAACCCAAGGCCTTATCTCTCCCAAGAGCATCGACGGATGCCTTCACTTCCTCTTCCAATACTGGTTTCTCAAGGTCGAAGGCTTGTGACTGAGATAACAAAGTGAACTGAAGATGGTTGAGACGAGGCATATCCATGCTCAATCCGGACCATTCATAGCATCAAAATCATTCTATTTCACATGCAAGTACTCCCATAACAGTAGATCAAGCTTCTATGGTCATCAACAATAGCCAAGAACTCACGATGACTTAGATGGTCAATCCGACAGTTCAACATCACACTAACAACCACATAATCCTCAAGTATAAGTCAGGTCAAGGTTCACAACATAAAGAGTGTCCCCAACAAGCTCAGGAACGTTTGGATCCCAGTAAAGTTTTATGTTGTAAACACTTTACACCTGAAAAGAGTTTCAGGTGTAAACCGTTTACATGCTATTCTGTTTGCCTTTTAAGTGGTAATCTATTTACAGGTAAACAGTACCAGGTGCCAAAGCAGTTTCTGCTGCACAAGTCAACTCTTTGTCCATCCTCCATGGCACCTGAGGTCAATCTAGAGGTTTAAGAATACACCAAGGATGTCCACGCATCAAGTGCACAAGTAGAATGAAAAAGAACTCAAAATCAAGCATTCCCACACATGTTGCAACATGCGAAGGCCTGTGACACAAGGTATGTCACAAATGGTGTGCCGCAAGCGACAGCCATGCCGCTAGGCATCACCTGCGGCAGCCATCCAGCAATAGGTGCTCCATCATAGGTAGTTATAATTATTGCCTACAAGGGGGGAATGTGCAAATGTGATCCTTATCGCCTCCAATGGTCTCCAGAGCCCTATAAAAAGGGAAGACCATCAGAAAGGTTCCCAAATTTCAGCAACACCAAAACTCTGTCAAAATTCATTCCTGGAGTCTACAATGCAAACCTGCAACAGCATGAACCTCTAGTTTTCTTATTTCTCTTGTTGTACTTTAATTTAGAGTTTAGAAGAGTGCAAGGTATGCACCCCACTCTTGATTCAGCGAGTGATTGAAGTGAGTAATTCTTGTATTCGAGCATTCACAAACCTATCAAATTAAAAAAGGATGTATTCATTGTAAAACAACTGGTTACACTAATATAATCTCATAGCACAACAAACACCATCCCAAAATGTTATCATGTTTCCAGCACCGTCTGTGGGAAATTTGCAACTCCAGCAACTCTCCATAATAACGAAGGTGTTGTAATAATGACTTCCTCGAAGCTTGTGGTGCACTCTCATCAACATAAATTCGATAAATTCCTCAATGCAATGGGGCAAAAGAAACTTGGGGCCTCCCTCAAAGTCCAAATGCCTGGAAAATTGCCCAAAGTTTGCAACTGGCGAATTCCAATAACACCTCACACGACACATTTCGTGTTGTGGAGACCTATCATGCAACCTCTGGCCTGCCACGAAGGGCATGTCACAGAGAAATATACCTGCCGCCCAGCCCCTGTCGTGTGGCTTTAAGCCTATTGCTAAGAGTGTGTTGCAAAAGATGAAAATTGGCACCTAGTTTGAAGCGCAACTCTAAGCCTGCTGCAGCTAAGTTGGTGCAAAAGTCTAGCTCTGCTACAGCCCAAAAAGGTGAGCGGCACCAAACTGGATCTACAACGTGGAAGTTGTCAACTAAATACCTGCCACATGAAAGGCGGCATGTCGTGTGGCCAAGGCTCTGACGTCCAAAATGCATCCCATGACAGGCCCAGTAAAGGCAATATGTATGGTTCCCCTGACACCCTTAGGGGCGTCCAGGATAATATATAAAAATTTAAATTTAAAAAATATATATAAATAAATCCTACAGAATCTTGCTTTAATGGGCTTCACCATTGTGCTCTGCACAACAGATATTCTGATGCAAAATCTGTGATGCATAACAGTATCTTGGTGGAACCCACTTCAAAACAAACACATTAAAGCCCCAGTCGGATCACCTTTCTCTCACACCAAGCTCTGAAGTCAAAAAGAGGAACCTAAAAGCACCTCAAGACAGACCATATAAGAGCGAATTTAAGTTTTCACAGACTATTTTAGAGAATTCTAAGGCCCAAATTCATAAAGACTTGCCTCTCAAAGGGCCTCAGCTTGGGACAAGCTATCTTTCCCAGTTTCCAGTGGGTTCGGACCTCTTGCCACTACAAACCAAAAAGGTCAAACAAAGCACCATGATGCATCGACACCTAGAGAAGAAGAAAAGGCACCCACTGATTGCTAGGTTCAAACCGGACTGGAACTACCCCCACCCACTCAAAAAGAAAAGGCTACCACAATAACATCCCAAGAGGGAAAGCTAGTCCTTCAAAAAAGCTGGATAGCGAAGAAAAGACCGCCCCAGGCAACCACCTACCACATAGGCCTACAATTGGCCATAATCTACCTCTCATGCCCATCAATTCAGCATTCTCACCATCTCCTTTTGCTTTCAAGCAAAGTCAATGTAATGGCGGCATCGAGCAACTCCAAGACATAGAAATAGACATGAGCTCCAGCATGGCTACAAGTTCAAATGAAGTTAACAAGGAAATGTGTTCGAGTCAAGGGTGCTGCTTCAAGCACTCTCACATGTTAGGAACACACCTCAAGTCAATGTCACTCAATATAAACTTGCAGCACCACTTTCAAAGAATAGGTTGCCATTATCTCCAACAGCTCACATATGTGACACATTGGCAGGAAAGGTGTAGCATAGTAAGCTTAGAATGATATGGTTCTATGTGATAATTTCACTGGACAAAAGAAAAAGAAAAGGAAAAAAAAAAAAAATGGGACCCAGATGATAAAAAGAAAACACTTAGGCAGTGTCGTTAAGGGTGAAAATGCATCAAATCAGATCAAGGGTAGTTCCAAACCTGACATGTTTATTAATTGGGTATAGATGTCCACCCTCTACATGGCATTCAAGAATGGTTACATAATACATAACAGCCATAATGGTTGTTATGTAACAGTAGCTTGGGAGCCATTACACGATATGGGGCTGTAATGCCCATTCTGAAAAAATGGCCCATAGCAGGCCAATAGGTTGAGTCAAAGATTAAATGGAGCCAGCAGTCTAGGGCTTTATGGTTGAAAGAGCATGACAAGAACGCAGAATTCTTCCATGCAATGGCAAGCACTCAAGCTAGAATAAATAAAATAAAGTTTGTAATGGTGGAGGGAGAAAGATTTGAAGGCAAAGCTAAAGTGTGTGCTTCAATAGTTAACTTCTATAATAAGTTATTATCGAGGGAAGCTTGGATAAGACCTAAGTTGGATAACTTGTCGTTTGATTCTATTTCAATAGAGGCGGCGGATTTGTTAGAAAAAGTTTTTTATAAGAGGAAATGAGGAATGCAATTTCTGATTTGAATAATGATAAAGCTCCTGGACCAGACAGTTTTCTATTTTTTTGGGATCCAATAAAACGTGATGTAGTTGGTTATATAAATGAAATTTATGAAAAAAGGAATTTTATATAAGATTTCGGCAAAGTTCTTGGCTTCAAGATTTCAAGCAACAATTGGGAAAGTTATTTCCAGGTATCAAGGAGCATTTGTGGCAGGGAGGCAGATTGTAGATAATGCGTTGGTGGCACACGAATGTATTGATTCATGTAATAGGAAAGGCTCGAAAAGGGTGTTTTGCAAGTTAGATAGCAAAAAAGCTTATGATCATGTGGATTGGAATTTTCCTGGACTATATGCTAGGGCATTTGGGATGTGGTGAGAAGTGGCGAGCTTGGATTTGTGCACGTGTCGAATCGACTAAATTTTTTTCCTGGACTATATGCTAGGGCATTTGGGATGTGGTGAGAAGTGGCGAGCTTGGATTTGTGCACGTGTCGAATCGACTAAATTTTTATTTTGGTTAATGGCTCTCTAAATGTTTTTTTTTTGTCATCTTCGAGAGGGTTGGGGCAAGTGATGCAAGTGCATCTCTGCACTGGGGTGGGGCGGCCCACGAAGTGAGGCCTGTGAGATGTAGGATGGTCATGGGGTGGGGCCCATTGTGGGACCCATGAAATGCAGGGTAGCCTGTGGGGACATCTTGATCGAGTTACCTAGGAGAGCCAGGATAAAGGGATATTCCAGTGCTTCCTCAACAGCTCTGGAGCTTTTGGTGAATTGTTTAGTACTCCTTGCATCAAGTGGTATTAGAGCGGGAGGACCAGCGTTCGAGTCTCCTTACCGTTGTGGGTTGATGATGCAAGTGCGTCTCCACATTGGAGTGGGGTGACCCACGAAGGTGGGAGGTCTCGGTTGGGTTGTCTGGGAGCGCCGGGATAAAGGAATATTCCGATGTTTCCCCAACAACTCTAAAGCTTTTGGTGCATTGTCCAGTACTCTTTGCATCAACAAGGAGACCCCTTGTCTCTAATTTGTTTGTGGTAGTGATGGAGTCTTTTAGCAAAATGATTAATAGAGGTGCAATTGTGGGCTTTGTGAGAGGTTTTGGAGTTGATATTTCAGAATTACACACATTTATAGAATGTGGATGATACGCTTTTGTTGTGTGAGGCGGAGCCGCGGAGGAACCCATTATAGATAACCTTCGCATGATTATAGATGCTTTGAAGTGGTCTCCGGTTAGAAAGTTAATATCAATGAAAACGAGTTATTGGGGGTTAAGATTTCAAGGAAGGAGGTCGCTTCATTTGCTAGTTCACTCGAGTGTAGAGAAGGATTCGACTTAGCACTGATGGGATAAAGTTATAGAGAAATCTGAAAGAAAAATATCTCAATGGAATAATAGGCACTTATTGTTGGGAGGGAGGCTAACTCTAATGAAAGTTGCGATGTTGAATCTTCCAATTTACTTCATGTCTCTCTTCAAATGTCCAAAATCAATTTTGGCCAAATTAGAATATATATATATATATATATATATATATATATAGGTGGAATTTCCTATGAAAAGGGGCAGAAGAGAAAGAAAGGTTTCATCTTATGAAGTGGGAGGATGTTTGCAAGCCATAGGATCAAGGGGGAGCCGGTTCAAGAAGCTTGGAGATTATGAATTTAGCCTTACTAGGAAAATGGGTGTGAAGGTTTGGGGTGGAAGAGGGTAGTTTATGAAGAGAGGTGGTGGGTCGGAAATATGGGATTGAAGAAAGGAGTTGGTGGATTCGCTACTCATCGTTGTATAAGTCATCTTATCTTTGAAAATTGGTAGCATTGTTAAAAACTTGTGGGAAGGGGTAGGTTTTTCATTGGGCAATGGTTTGAAGATAAGGTTTTGGGAGGACATATGGGTGGGGGGAGCAGAAATTGAGTGAGGTTTTTCGTCATCTTGCAAGTCTTTCGGTAGAGGCAAATGTTTTCGTTGTTAGCTATTTCAGTGTGCAAGGTGGGGAAGTTATTTGGGCTCTGTTGTGCAGAAGAAATTTAAACAATGTTGAGGTTGATGAGTTGGTTAATTTGTTGAAATTGTTGTCCAAGGTGCATCTAGTGGTATCAGAATTCGATTCATTGTTTTGTTATTAGAGAAATCCAGTAAATTCTCAGTTAAATCTTTCTTCAAAATGCTTAGTGGCTGAGGATCAAGTGTTGGGGTCAGTCAGTCTGCTTATGTTTGGCTTTATAGCGCTCCTCCTAAGGTTGTTATTTTACCTTGGCTGGTGGGTTACAACAAGGTGTTCATGATCGACAATCTTTGCAAGAGGAAGATGATCCTTCCGAATGTTTGCTTAATGTGCTATTAGGATGAGGAATCGATGGACCATCTATTTATCCATTGTTCTTTTACAAGAAGGATGTGAGGAATGTATTTTTTTTCAATTTGTTCGGAATTGAATGGGTTTGGCTGAGATCCATTGGTCAGTTCTTGTTTATGTGGCATGGAGGTGGTTTAGGAAAGATTGGTAAAAAAGTTTGGTGTCTATGTTTAGTAGCGGGGATTTGGTTACCATGGCTAGAAAGGAATAATTGTTGTTTTAGGAATTGCGTGGCACGAGTTTTTGAACATTTTCACTAGGGCTAAAATGCATGTGATGGAATGGGCAATAGCATCAAAGGTTATTACCCAATTTCCTGTTAGCTGCAAGAGTTGTAGTTTTCTTTTTTGGTTCTTTTTGTTGTTTTGTATTCTTTAGTTACAGCCTACAGCCTTTTTTAATAAAACTTCCAATGTTAAAAAAGATAATGAAAAAAGGCCAATACAAAGCCGATACAGTTTCCTCCTTTAAACTGTTTTTAACCGTTATAGGGGCCATAACGGCTCTTTAAAAAATTGATTGTTATGGGCGCATAACGGCCATTATGGCTGTATCGTAACGATCATAAGGATGGATATTACAGCCACCATTACCATTATGGAAAACCACGACCCCATACCGAATCCATTAGCGCATGGGTTCGGTTTAGGTTGGGTTCAAGTTCAAACAACTGCCTTTTGGTCGGGTCTAGACTAAGGGGATCCAGAATCCTTGGGTCGGGCTTGGACTTGATCTAAGTTGGGTTAGTCTAATTCCCAATTTAATAGAGACTCTTGTTAAGCACCCAACTACTTGTGTAGGGTTTCATAATTTCCTTAAATTCTCTAATTACCTTAATAGAAGGAATTTAATGGTCAGTTCTCAATCGGATTCCAGCCTTTCCAGTTTCCACTTTTGAATGGTACAAATCTGACCCATATAAAAGTCAGCTCTGGGGTGGAATCAGGATAATATTTTGGACCCAGACCTTTAGCATTTGATAATCAGAGAGGTGTTTCGGACCTAAACCCGACCCAGCAGATCCAACTTCAGATCCAACTAGTTTATTATCAGATCAGGTCCAATGGCCCAACCCATTTGCACCCCTACAAGCATTCTTTATTAGTCAATGATGTTGAGCTTCTTTGCTATCCACAAAGTTTCCACATGCGGAGCAAATGATTTGTTTATCAAGCCCGTTGATCTGATGGCTCCATCATGGATTGCTAGCACCCTAAAATTCTTCCAAGTTGGAATATCCTATCCATCCCATTTCCGCCCTTTTTTTCCACCAATGCATACTTTTGGCATATTTCTTCTTGCCATCTAATTGCAAGCCAACAATTCAATGGTTAGGATTGTTCCACTGAGGAAATTTTCACAGGCACCATCAGCTCAATTGTTTGGACCCTTAAACCATGGGCCCCAAATGTAAGAACTTTGTGCCAATTAGGGAATTTCCATGCATGCCACTCATAGAAAACTCTACCATCCAAAAAATTTCTTTTTTCCTCCCTCGATCATTGCCAGATTAAGATACCTAAATTTCTCAAACTATGACAAAACATTCAAAACAAAAAAGACCCAATTCAGAAATTGATGTAAGAAAATGAGATGGCTTTACGATATATGCAATGACGGAACTGAAAAGAAGAAAAAAAAAATTACAAAAATGATGCAAAACAATCACGAAAAAAGCAAAATAAAAGCACCCAACAAAATTTCAAATACATAAAGGGGGGAAACGGCCCAAAATGATGAAAATGAAGTACCTCTTTTCACATATCTTTGGCTGATTGAGATACCCAAATGCTTCAAACCACTCCAAGGTGAGGAGAGGCCAGCACCCATCTGAGAAATTGAAGCGGGATGATGAAATTTTGGGGTTTTGGGGTTTGAAATGAAGATAGCAGAGATGGAAACATTGGGAGATTTTGATTGGATTGAAGAAGGAAATGAGAGGAAGAGAGTTGCAGAGGCGGCCATTGCAGAGGAGGAGGATTTCGCTTGTCTTGCTAAGCTGAGTGAGGGAAAAAAACAAACAAGAACAAAAGAAAGGGGACAGGAATCGTCTACGGTTATGTGGGTCCCACCTTATTCTATGTGTAAATCCAATCCATCCATCATGTGAGAACCCTTATTTTAACTGTAAATGAAAATTACTATAGAAAAAATCCTATGGGCCACATCAATAGGAACAATGTAAAGTTACTCTCAAAATCATTCGTGTGGCCCACCATAGAATTGGATCAATCTAATTTTTCTAAATTCTCTTCATCCTAGTTATTTACACCTTATTAACGGGTTTGATGAAATATACACGCCACCGTGGGACCATACACTAACCTACAGTTGGCATCCCATCCCCATTGTTCCATGTGGAGTGGCCCACCTGAGTTGTATATCTGAATTATTTTTTACCTTATAGACTATAATCAAGGTTAGAACCTGATGAACGGGATGGATTTTACATATACAACTTTTAGTCTCCACATGCAATTGCTGTGGACGATTCCTGTCCAAAGAAAGGGCAGAGAAGACTGTCGGCTGTTGGGCCACTTTCGTCATTTCGAAAAAATTCTAACGAGAAAGAGAAAAACTTAGATAATGTGGCAGGGTGTGATGGATGATACGCAGGCACTTGGAACTTGCAAACGTGGCATACAAGTAGTCACATTAAAGAGTCCAAATTATGGTGGCTAGTATAGATGTATCATGAACAAAAAAAATTATGCCTATTCGATTATATGTGCATTGGATTAGTGGATATTTATTGGACGGTTAAAATAAAAATATCCAACTGTCCTATGTCCACAATCAAGTGTCCATGAATCAAAGGTTAGGATTGTTCAACCAATCAGATCTTAGGATTTTGACACATAATATAGTCGGTTATATTTCTCTAATATATTCCAAGTGTACTGTTGCTGTGGGCCTGCGTATCAAGTGCCATATTCAGCTGAATATCAAATCAAATAATAACTGCAAGAAAGGAGAAAAATCTGAGGTTTGCTAATTCGTGTGATCCCTACCGATGATGTGTTGCCATATGAAACACGTGTTTAATATCTGAGCCTTCCATAGATAATCAGGCAATTGTATTGCTTAAGTGGGCCAGATTGTACAATATAAACTGACGGTTAAAGAAATATTTCTGGCCGTCTATCTGTTTCTGCCATCGGTCCTGGTAGGGGCTCTGTGGGGCAACCTTAATGTATATGTTTTATCCACTCCGTCCATTCATTTTCACATATCATACTAACACATGTGTCCAAAAAGGTGGAAGATCCAAGGCTCAAGTGTGCCACACCATACAAAACAGTGGTGATTGAACCACCGTTGGAACCTTCCTAGGGCCCACCGTGATGTTTACGTGTCATCCAATCTGTGTATAAGGCCACATACAAATGGATTACGGGAAAACACAAACATCAACTTGATCGAAAACTTGTGGCCGCCAAGAAGTTTTCAACGGTATATGTTCAATCCCCACTGTCTCCTATGGTGTGGCCGACTTGAGTCTTGGATGTGCCTCTTTTTAAGTATAATATCTTTAAAAAAATCTCTTAAAATGGATGGACGGAGTGGATAAAATACATATACCACGTTGGGTCCCACAGATCCCTTGCTAGGACCGAGTCCGTCCTGGTCGGTGTAGGACACAATCCGCGTCCGTAACCAACGTGTAAAAGCTCAGATAGACTATACCAAAAAAAAAAAATGTGAACAACGTGATAGAAATCTCGGACCGAGGGTATAAAAAATGTAAACTACGTGATATAAAGCTCAGATCTGGCACGCGCATTGTATATTAAAGCGTGCGATACTCGAGCCGGATAATCGTTTAGGGGCATTTTAGTCATTTGGAAACTTGTAGGATAAGAGGGGGAAAATAAAACATGCAATCCTCGACCCCAGGATATGTCAGCCTAACACTGTTTAATAAAGTGGGCCAGGCCAGGCCAGGCTCATCTGCAGGTCCATTTGGACATCGTGGCCTGTAGAGATGGACCGAAACAAGCGTGGCAGTGCCGGTGTGGCCCACTTTCTACTTTATGCACGGTGTACTTTGGTTTTCAGTTGTACAAATGGGGTCCGTTGATTGGTTACCTAGATCATTGATCTTTCAATCGTGGCCTATTTAAATACAACGGTCCAGAGACAAATAGACGGTTGTTAATTTCACATACGGTTGCAACTGGGCTGCATCGAGTAGGACACGGCTCAAGTCTAATCCGACTCGGCACGACAACCACAAGACACAATCTAAATAGGGGTTGACCTGGCTGAGTTGCTACTCGACTCAGGAGTCACCGAGTCTTAAAACAATGGGTTTCCGAGTCAGACTAGGTTCAATACAAAATGGTTCGGTACTTCCAAGAGTTATCCCATCTAATTCGGTCCTGAAACTCGTTTTGGTGACTCTGTACTGTTCCACTGGAGCTCGTGTTTTGTATGTGATGGGTATGCATCAAGAGGCATCTAACGTAGGATGAGAATTCGCTATACCACCTGTCACGGGGAACCAATGCAAACAAAACTGTGGGGTCCACCGGGATATCCGCTCCGTCCAGCAGATCCGAAAACTTGAGTGGGCCACACCAGAGAAAAAAGGTGGGGATGGAAAGGCCTAACGTCAAAGCCTTCCTGAGGTCCACCATGATGTTTATACGCCATCCCATCCAACCCTTTGATAAGATCATTCTCACCAAGATGAAGAGAAAACACAAATATCGATCTGATCTGGGATTTCTGGACCCAAAAAGATTTTGATTGAGGGGTCACAATCACCACTATTTCTTATGTTGGGGCCTACTTTGAGTTTTAGATCTACCTAATTTTTTAGTTCATTTTCTAACTTGAGTGGACACAATAGATGTATAGAATGAAAGGCACCAAATGAATCATTTTAGACAGTCTAAAAATACGACCCATTTAAGTAAAGGGAAAGGGCTTGGTTTGAACCCTACCCAACCTGGCCCACCATATTCAGTTGGTCAGCCTCGAAGTGCATCAAGTAGGGTCGAAGGGTAATGGGTCGTAGGTTGCGTTTAGGAGATAATTCATGGTCGATATAGTAAATGGCCAGGCTTGGGCTACCTCCTACACAGTCACTATGTAAATAGAGGGCCAAAATAAGTGCCAGACACTCAATAACAAAAAGAATGGCTTAAGATTAGTGTTATCAGGAGACGGAAGGGTTCGGAATTGAAAATCTCTCTCTTTTTTTTTCCATAAGCGGATTTGGCTCATCAAGTTCTTGTTTGATCGGCCTGTTAGAACACCACAATATTCATCCTTTTGGGGTCCAAACCCCACCCATTGCCACCTTTAAATCCTGGCCATCCAATTATTGACCCATAAATGGAGCCATTGAAAAGAAACCATGACCAATAGCCTGAATGCAATTGGTAAAACACCAACCTATTAGGGTTGTCAATGGCTGGGGTCTGGAGTTGGCTTCGACCTGGATTTTGAATTGTTCACGGCATCCGGTTCAAAATTCAATTTTGCCCATTGACAACCCCACTACGGATCAGATAGATGGATGGTTCAAAGGGTTCCACCCAGTGAATAATTTCCGACCTATCATGTGCCAGGAACAGCAGTAACCACAGATATTATTCTCAATCAAAAAGAGCTAAAGTAATATGTGTTTCAGTAACTATTGGTGCCCCCATCCAACTCTTCCAATATGTTGGCCCCACTGTAAGGATCACCTTGAGCAAAACTCAGCCACATCGATTCATCAGGTGGGCCTAACCATGCAAAACAATATAAGCCATTGATAAATAACAAAATACAATTGTGGCCAACTCAGTAAGTGGATTTGGCCGGTTTTTGCACAAGGTGATCCTAAAGATGTAGAGGCAACCCATTAGTAGAGTTGGGTATCATAACCACATGTAAGTTTGGAAATTATCAGCCTATTGGATGGTAACTTATGTCCAATTGGTTGGAATTTTGAGACATTTTAAGAAGGCATTTATAAATATTTTAAAAAATATATATATAGAATTACAGGCAACAAGTTCCGAAGCCGGATTCAATTACAGTGCCTTGAGCAAAAAAAAAAAATAGAATTATAGTGGGCCTCTTGTTGCTGGAGTTAGCTGTCATTAGGGAGAGGGATGTGGATTGCTGCTGCTGGTTCTTCTGTACGGGCGACTTGGGTCGGAGGCTCTCGATCTCGGGAGTTGTCGACACAAGATGGGGCGCATCTGGTGGCGGGTTCCGGCCACCACCTCCCTGCCAAACCTTCCCTTGTCAGAAAAATTCCTCACATATGCCTGTAAATTTGAACACAAGCAGAATTGTTCAGAACAGAATTTTTGCATATCAGAGGTAAGCTGCAGTGGTGCATGCTCCACGGCAATGACTGTGGAGTTTCACACTGTGGTCAGTACCATCGATTTGATGGGCCACAGTGCAAGTATTAAGGTAAGCATACTATCAAAGCCATCAGATTACTGACGGCAAATGGACAGCTCCCTCAATTTTGATAAAAAAGAATGAGCAGTTGTTCTGGTTCAATTACAGCGAACCCAAAACAATGTGATTGTCAGGATTAACCAATCAATTAAAGTTTTGGTACTGATGGCCTACTATATAATCACTTGCATTTTGTACGGTGGTGACAGCACTTCAATCTCCCATATAAATTTAACTTTGCTAAATCAATAGGAAGAGGTAGAAGGTTTGACAATGATTGTTGTACCTCAGCATTGAAATTAGACGACGATAACCCTTTGACGACAGTTAGCCAACCAGAACGGATGTCATGGTCCTCCCCAAACAGCTCAAGCCTCCTCCGCCCAAGGGAGAAATGCTCGATTATGCGATACAGATCTTCAGGCTTCCTGGTTGAACCTGAGATTGTAATCAGCCACAAGTTTCAGAAACCACAATGACTCTGAATAAAAAATCAGAGACTGACTTGTCAAAATATCAAATCTTGTCACTGAAACCATTAGATTTCTCAATAGTGTGTTTCAGGCCATGTCACTACCTAAGATCACCAGCATGTGTACCCACATTGGGGCCCACAAGTAGAGACCTGATGATGGTTGGGTGTTCATGTTCTGGGCCTCTAGACAGCACGCAGCAATAAACTGAGTGGACTCTCACAGACCACAGCAATCAAACTGTGGATTGCCAAACAAGAATTTTCAATTGCCCAATGTTGAACTCCACAAATCAATGGTCAAGATCATCCTTTCAGGGTGATGTAGAGCGGGTCGCGGACAGTTTCATGGCCAAGATGGATCAGAAAAGGCCCGGTCGACGACAGAAGTGATCCGGACCATCGGACCTTAGATCGGGCATATCTTGCAATCCGGGATGAGTTATCTGACGTAAAATATATGATTTTGGGGTAGAACAAGCTACTTTAGCCAACCAACCCAGCTATGCTGGGTTGCGCAGCCCGGAATTGCGAAAAACCCCTTGATCAATGGTCGTTTCCCTGTTTTAATTTCGTTTTTACTATAAATAGTAAGTTTTAGTTTGATTATAACTCTTCATCCGTCGGGCTTTAGGAGTTGCGCCCAACGTGAAAAGAGCTTAGAATAATTAGGAGAACGGTTTGGTGAAGCCAAATAGGACACTTACTATTTTGGCCGAAAACCTTGCGCACTAGTAGACATCACGACCGTCTATAAATAATAAGTTTACTATTTATAGTAAGTCGCGGATTCTAGGAGTTTGAGTTGTAGTTTGATTCTAATTTCTTTCCCATTGCTTGGTACCCTTATTTAAAGGGTTGTGAACTCGTTTTTAATAATTCATCAATCAATTTCGAAATTATTAGAATTTATTTCTATTTTCTGCTTTCTTTCCTCGTGGATTTGAGAAGTCTCTGTGAGGAGTCCAGAGAAATTCCGTGAATTCGAAATAGTTATCCTCTTGAGGAAGACGGTGCTCGACCTTACGTCCTCCCCTGCATCACAGGGTGACTATTGATCCATATGTCATTCAAAATAGCATCCAGAGGATGAATGGTTCCTACCATCAAACCATCTCTGCATGTAGGCCCCCCCATGGAGTAACACATGCTCCCTCCCTCTTTTGTGATGTGAGAGGTAGTTTCAATCATTTGGGATTTTGAGGAAGGTTTCTGCCTATTTGTTTAAGGCTGGGAAATTAGGTAAGTGGCATATGAATGTATGTCATAAACAGTGTTTTGGAAAGCAGAAGCAGATGGTCTCTCAATAATTGTCTCTTATTTCCTTTAAAATAAAAACACTGTGAAGTGAAAAGGACAAATAGACAAATTAAAACAAAATGAGGGAACATGTGAAATTTATTTAGAAGTAGCCATAATAAGCACAAACCATCAATATACATGAATACTTCAAATGATTACATATTATGAAGAAGTACCCAATGCTCTATGCTAATATTTTAGTTAGCTATCAAGCGGTAAATATCCATACACATGGCACACATGCATAGGAGTCAGATGGTTCAACTTCGAAACTGACCATGTTTTCCAAGCAGTACAGGGGACAGTGTAAACCTCAAGTGCCAAGGTTCTACGCACAATGCTAAGTCTGCCACCTTTCATGTGGCGCCAAAGACGACTAGGGGAATGCATGAAATTCATACCAGATTGATGATTAAATTCCACCTCAATCAAAAATCAAGATCGCCTCAAATAAAAGAGATATGTGCAGTCACGCTACCATGAAACTATAAGGAGACACTTTAGCCAGTAGAGCCATAATGATTGGGTCGCTAAAAATAGTGATCCAGATTGCAAATGATCCATAATCCAGATTGCAGGACTCGGAATGGAATGCATAGGGGGGTTGGCAATTTAGGTATTGTTGATGCATAGGATGTTGGCCTGAATTATATGGCCAGGTGATGCAAACCCGAAAGGGAAAGCAAATAAAGTTATTCCCCGCCTAAAACTAAAGATATGAAAGAAAGAGCAGATTTTTATTTTTATTTTTTTAAGGATAACTGCATTCATTAAAAGGAAAAGATACAATTAAATAAAAATAAAAAAAAATAAAAATAAAAAATAAAAAAAAAGAGAGAAAAAAAAAAAAGAAAAAGGAAAAGAAAACTGCTGAGATAGCAGTAAACGTAGCCCCCTAAGAAAAGCAAATCTACATCCTTAAGCCCGAGAACAATTCCCCCCCATTCGAAGATCAAGTTTTTAGCTCTGGACCAGACTGATTGGGCCGACACAACTTTATGGTTAAAACACCTCTCATTTCTTTTCTCCCATATAGACCACCATACGGCGAGAATAGACATCCACCTGCGAGTCTTGATTTTACCAATCTTGACTTCATGCCAGGGCGGAAAGAGCAGATTTCTTAACCTAGAAATTTGAAAAATAGAAAGTGAGGAGGGTTAAAAAAGGAAGGTGGTCCTTTTCTTGTACACACATGCAGAGCATGCACGTGTGGGATGGAGGACGATTGCATCACCAGGCAAAGGTGTGCATGCAAAATACATGCACAAGAGACGGTTATCAGATCATTAAAAAAAAATGTTGCAGCACCATGGTACCCACGCATGAGCATATTACATGAGGGATTTATGCATGCATAAACCAAATGTACAGATGCATGCACAGGACATGTTTTATAGTGGGTCAGGAAACTGGAAATACTGACCATAGGGAGGTTCTTCAGCAATAACTATATCTGTGTCAATGTTTGCATGGATGATATGACCATCGGTGCTACGTCGAACAGTTCCTTTTATGCCCATCAAGGAGTGTTCCTACTCGGCAGGATAAGGCAATTAATATATTTCAGAAAGCAGGAAATTTGCGTACCAATAAAAAAGGAAACACATGGAAAACTATTTTGGTAGCATAAAAAATTTAAAAATTTAAAATTTTAAAAAAATTTAAATTAAAATAAAAAAATAAAAAAAAAATAAAAAACAAAAAAAAAAAAAAAAAAAAACATGAAACTAGTGAAACATTGATGATTCAGAAAAGTTGACCGATCCTTCATCTATTTTTCATAAACAAGCTGGCTGAAAGCTATTACCGACCTTTGAGTGCTGAAACAAAGTGTGAGAATCATGACGCAAGCCTGGAGTTGCACTTGATTTGTTAGTCTTCACCCAACATATATCCTCGCACCTCCGCAAGCCCCACTACAGAAACAGTATGAGAAAATTACCACACAAGACCAAACAGAGATCCATCTTGGACGAAGAATAAAAGGATAAGTCACTGTACAAAAACTGTTATCTTATTCTAGCAGAGCAGCTGCTTGACTTGATAAAGACCATCAGTGCCCAACTACTCCAATGCTAGTGAAATAGTACTTCCTCTCAAACTCAGCCGACTTACCTTCTTTAGACACTGGCGGCCCTGCGCAAGACCCATACCATCACCAACCCAAAGGAAGATAAATGAAGGAGTGTCCGCAATTGCCTGGCAACAAAATGTAACGGTAAGACTTGAAATCTAGAGAACAAATCACAAGCACATGAATTAGTGAATTGGTTATGAATGCTACATATTTGGATAGAAAAACTCAACAAATAAATATCACAATTCTGAGTAAGGCTGAGAGGAATTATAGCGTTATCATGCATCAAGACATGAAAGTAGTATCATATGCCATGAAAATAGCACAATTTTGAGTTAGGCTGAGAGGAATTATAGCGTCCATCCCTCACTGGAAGCCTTCCTCTTCCTCCTCTCCAAGCCTACTACCCCCTTTAGATCCTTGAGGAACAGCTCTATTGAAAGACCCCAGTCCCAGGTATCCTGCACCAATACGACTAGAATTCATTGCCCCTTTCGACACTCTGCCTTTCGCACCCTGCATGTCAAAATTATTTCTATCTAAACTCATTCCCATAGTTTGATCTGAAACGTCTTCTGGATATCTTTCCTGTAGCTAATCACCAGGGCCATAGATATCGGCCTTTCTCATCCTGTCCTCAGGCAAATATCCCCTTTCGGCACTCTTAATTCCCTCCCACTTCCAACCCTCAGACGTGCATGCCTATCCACGTCCATATTAACAGACCTCTCCCTACTTTCTGCACCATCACGGCTGCTGTGTTGTTGTCGATGCTTCTCATTTTTCTCCTCATGGACTCTAGAGCTCATCCTATTGGTGACAGGTTCAACATCCTCCCCTGACCCATCCAATTTCTCTCTGACTCTCCTCTGTTTATCATCTCTAACACCATCTGATCTCTCCTCACAAGTGATGGTAACTGCTCTACCATCTTCTTCTCGAGCCTCCGACCTGCCTCTGCTCTTATTCCTCTCTCCATCAACCCTTTTCTCTTCCCTGCTGCTGGATCTGAGATTTTTATCCGTGTTTGAATCGACAGGCCTGCTTTTGCTCTCGCCTGATTCGATTCTCGCATCGGTTGTTCTCTCCCTAGAAGACCCATGCTTATGATCAGTAAGTCTTTCCACTCCTTGAATCACCCTTATCTAAATAGCTACTCTCATCCACCTTTCTGGCAGAGTCCGGCTCATCCCATCTTCTCTGTGGATTTCTTTCCTGCTCACGGGTTCCATGACCTTTCTCTCTGCCACTCTCCTTCCTTTCTGAATACCTGAAATTTCTATCCTGTGCCTTCTCAAGGTCGCGTTCATGGGGATTGTCGACCTTGCTTCTTGCTTTGCTCTGAGGAGTTTCATGTGAAGAAGGCTTTATGCTTGCTTTCCTTGATAAGCCCCTCTCATTTTCATCAGTGTGATCATACCCTTTACTCTCTACAACATCTCTGCCGCTCTTTCTGCTGCTTTCTAACTCCTTATCTGTATACCCACTACTTGATTTCCTCTCGCTTTTCTCATCATGATTTTTCTTTGCCAGCTTAACAAGCAATTCCTTTCTTGTGTCATAATCTTCCTCGTCACCGCTGCCTGCCCTGCTGGAGCCGCCTGACTTCTTTCTGCCATCATTTCTGTCCCCGGAACTCTTCCTCTTTCCACCACTATCCCATTCCTCTGCTTCGTCTGCACTGTTATGTTTTTTGGACTTGCTTGAACGTTGCTTCCTCTTATCAACACCCTCCCAGTCATCCTCGTCTTCAATCCTGTCAGCCTTCGGTTCCAAACTCTCCTCAAGATCCCGTTTCATGTAACTCCGACTAGGTTCGGGTGCATCCATTGCAAGAAAAGATCCTTGGCTACGGCTTTCTGTTTTTCTCTTTATAAGAATGCTTACCTGCCACTTAGTTGCTGCAGAAGTGCATGGGCATGCTAAGACAAGCGAAAATCAACTGCTCACCAACTCAACCTGAAAAAGGAAAAACATAATCAGATCAGTGCAAATAGAATTGAAGGATCAGACAAATAGAAATCAACTGGCTAAGCAACTTGTCTTGAAAAAGGAAAAAGAAATATTTCATCTTCCATGTCCTTTTTTTACAATCAATAGTCACACATAAACCAATTGGGCTGTTTTCTAAACAGCTTCCCTGGTACTTGGACAATCCTAACCATTCAAGCAAAATGGACTCTTGCATTTTAAATGTGGTCCCCACCCTTTTGTTTAATTGCCTCTCTGCAGGCAACTGATTATATGGCAAGGGTCATCAAGTGAGTGCATTTTTGTGGAGGGGGCAATGGAAAGATCGGCAGCCAACGGGTACAGCGCGACAGTGAGGCATACAAAACTGAGCTGTTAACTGGCTGTGTTAATCAGGAGTTCTAATGGGCGGGTTTGCATTCACAAAAGCCCAGAATCACTCAGATATTACTTATGATAGTAATTTTATCAGTAAAACAAGAGTGTTTAAACTTTAATGCCAGCCAGCCAGCCAGCCACCAAGCTTTTGCCAAGAAATCAAGAAAACCGACCCCACATAGCAGGAACAAGCTATAATGAGGACCATGATGATGGTTACAATAAGGGATACCTGCAAAGCAAGTTTCACCATGAAGGAGTTCTTGTTTGTAATTTTTATTAAGTAAAAAGCCCTAATCTAAATTTGTTGATCATGAAAGTGCAGCACTTATTATTACAAATTTTTTTTAATGATGACGGGGTGTCCACATATAATATATAATTGATGAGAAATAATGGAAAAACAATTATTAATTTGATTTTAAACTTAAGTTAAAGGTCGTCAACCCGCATCCACCCGTTGAGTAGACTTCTACCTTTCGATAGGCTTGAACATAACTCGCATCTAGTAATGCTCTACCAAGTTCGATATTTCTTTCAGGGGGGGCTTCTGGAATCGACCATATATTAATACGTAAAAGCAATGAATGAGGGATGATGTATGAATGTATCATTTTCATAACTGCTATATATAGTTGTCTAAATAAATAAATTTAATATACAATTATAATTTTATGTAATTTGGCACAGATTAGCTTATAATTTATCGCATTATAAAATATTGTAACAAAGCACTCAAATCAGTACATTAACTTACTCAATCTGCTTCAACCAATCTTCTACTATTGATGGGTAAGATGCACTATTGAATACCGGTCATCGCAACTTCGTAAACATTTTAAGTAAATCTACCTCACGAGGCTGATCAAATCTTAGTGGAGATATGTTCCGGTGATGTTGGGATGTCTGGTTCAAGGTGGCTGACATGTCCCACTGAATGACAAACTGATACTGCTGTTGTTTTAACATTGCCGTCATTTGCGCTACCAATACAAAGGCAACGTCCCATGACTGAACATTTGGTCCTGAAATGTTAACTCGAATAATGGGAGTTGTGTGTTATGTTCAGCATCTACCATGTTAACTAGAGGTGGTGGTGGTAGAGGAGCTTGTCTTACTTCATTGACTCCATTCTCATCTTGCTCGTTAAGAGCTGTTCCAAATTCTTCGAAAATGTGAGAATTTAGTAAAGAATTATCTGAGAGAATTGCACTTACAAAGGGTATTAAATCACGAACATTACACGTCTTCTTAAGGGCTATGGCTCCTATAAGATTGAACAAACATATATGGTTATATATAGATATAGATATATATATATATATATATATATATATATATAGATATATATATATATATATATATTTCTGTATATGTATTTGTATGTATACGTGTATGCACATGTATATGTGTGTACATGCATGGGTGTATATGTATACATACATATACACACACATACACACACATATACATATACATACATATACATACACATACACACACATATACATATACACACATATACATATACATACATACATACATATATATACACACACATATACGTGTATATATCTACAGATATACATATATATACATACACACATACACGTATATCTATATACATATAAACATATATACACACATATACATATACATATATATACACATACACACATATACATATACATACTTATACCACACACACACACACACACACACACACACACACATATACCCGCTTGTGGGAAAACTCAAATCCTCCAGGTATAGCATAAAACACCTAAGTATATATGACCCAGTATGTATGAAAGTTTTTATTCACACTTACATTCTATAATAAAAATAATGTTTCTCACAAAATAATTAGTTTAGCTTTAGAATCAGTCTAACGAGTTATCTAAATGAGCTCAATAAAATTACATACTTTTATTCAAACTTTTTTATGCGACAATTTGATTTTTTTAACAATTCTACATTCTAAACTCCAGTTGGTGTAAATATAAAACATTTTACCTGTAATTAACTTACAGGTTATCCAAACAAAGAAACTAAGTTACCTGTAAGTTAGTTACAACTTACACCCAAACAGCTGTAACTTTCTTTCATATGTAAGTAAGTTACCTGTAACTTACTTACAACTTAAAAAACTTACAGATATCCAAATGCAGCCAAATCAAGATTACATGCTTTATGAAAAAGGTGAAATTGCAAAAAGAGCCTAAAGGAATCGAAAGCATGAGAGAGATAAGAGAGATTTTCATACCTATTGAATATGAGAATCAGGAGATTTAGGTGGCCAAAGCAATCAGACGATTGCCATCTATCGTCAGTGCTTTGTGTAGAGAGAGAGAGAGAGTAGCGGCTGGAGAGAGAGAGAGAGAGAGAGAGAGAGAGAGAGAGAGAGAGAGATTCGCGATAATATCCCGAGAAAACCATTCGACTTTGATAATATCTTTAGAAATTTCCTGGAACGAGATATTTTCACTCGTGCTACTGCTACGGAAGACACTCGTGCCACCAGCATGACATGTGAGACTGAAAGCCAAATGTGAAGTATTCATCAAGTGGGACATATCGCGTATATTCCATGTCCCAAAACTGGGGCCGTTAGGAGGGACACAGATTCTATGTGGGCCCCACCATGATGATGTATTTGTATTATCCACACCGTCTATCTGTTTTTCCAGCTCATATTAAGGTATGATTTCAAAAATGAGCCAGATCCAAATCTCATATGGACCACACCACAGGAAATAGTGGTGATTGAATGTCTACCATAAAATACTTTCTAGGGTGTGCTGTAGTATTTAGTTTCCATCTAACCTGTTGATTAGGTCACACGGACCTGGATGAAGGGAAAAGATAAATATAAACTTGATCCAAAAACTTTTTTGGCCCCACGAGCTTTTTAATGGTGACTGTTCAATTGCCACTATTTCCTATAGCGTGTCACCTGATATTTGGATCTGTTGTCTAAATTCGGGCTCATGCCATAAAATAAGCTAGCAAAATGGATGGACGGCAAAACACATGCATCATGGTGGAGCCCAGAGAGCTTTTCCTCTTGCACCGGTAGGTACTGAAGGGTCACCGCTGAATCCGAGTCGGATTAGGACTAACCTGCGTGGATAAGGTAAGATCGTAAGGTAGGGGTAACGTCATTGCAGTTGAGGACCTGACCATGGGGCCAACATAGATCCATGTGTTGCTTATCCATGCCGTCCATCCATTTTTTAATCTCATTTTAGAATGTCATTCAAAAAATGAATCAGATCCAAATCTCACGTGGACGACAATACTGGAAGAAATCGGTGATTGAATGTCATCATCAAAAAATTTCAAGGGCCCATTGTAATTTTTATCTGCCATCCAACCTGTTGATAAGGTCACACATACCTGGATGAGCCCCCAGAAGTTTGTAACGGTGAGAATTCTGCCTCTTTTTTAAAATAATACCCTAAAATAAGCTGGTAAAACAGATGGACGGCATGGATATACAACGTAAGTGGACCCACAGGACCTCCCTACTAAACTGTTACCCCTGTCTCACCCGATCCACGCTCGCCTTAAACCATCGACAACACCTGCTATCCGCAGCTCGTAAAACAACCAAGGTCTTTGGCTACTATGTTTTTATTCATGAAATCCACTCCGTCCATCAGGTGATAACCCAGATATTAACCGTACGTGTAAAATATCAGCCCTAGAAAGAACCCCGATGAGTCATACCAATAGGGACAATGTAAAATTGCACCTGAAACCTCTTAAATTTATGCCTTGCGGCTCATCGCAGTTTTGGATTAGTTTGATTTTTGCATCTTCCTCCCGTCCTGGGGAGATGGCCCTGATGAACGGGTTTGATGAAAGACAGATACCATGGTAGCCCTACACGAAAGCCAACGGTCGGCTACAGGTGTCGCACGGGACTACGGTTGGACATCAGGTCCAACACAGGCGCGGATTGCCTAACGACCTTGCCACTGCCCACATCCGTGGTGGAGGACTCTGTGGGACCCACAGTGGTGTTTATTTATCATCCAACCTATTCGTAAGGTCACACATACCTGGTTGAAGGGCACACACAAATATCATTTTGATCCAGGCCCTAAGAAGTTTTCAACGGTAGCCGTTCAATCTCCGTTTTTTTTTTTCTGAGGTGTGGGACCGTGGATGTGGATCATGCATTAGGTGATGCCTACCTTTAATGTGGATCATCTATAATGCAAGCCCACCTTGCATGTGGGCTATCCATTATATGAAAGATTGGATGTGGATTGTCCATTAGGTGGGGCCCATCTTTAATGTGGACCATTCATCGTGTGGGTCCCACCATCCATGAATGTTATTCATCATGCCATCGATGTGTGTCATCCTTCATGCTAGGCCCACCTTGATATGGAGTGTTCACTACGTGCAGCCCACCTTGATGTGGATCATCCATCATGTAGACCCACCTTTGATGTAGACCATCCATCATGTGAGGACCACCTTTGATGTCCACCACAGGTGCAACTTCAGTGGATCCCTGAATGTCAGGGCCATTATGATGCATGTGCCTTGCATCCACATGTAGTCCATCCATTTTGAAAGCTAATTTTAAGGCATGATTCCAAAAATAAAGAAAATCCAAATCTCAAGCGGACCACACCACAAGAAATAATTGTGATTGAATACTCATAATTAAAAATTATGAGGGCCAACGAAAGGTTTATTTTCCATCTAACTTGTTAATAAAGTCACAAAGACTTAGGGTTTGTTTGGCCGGACGGATCCCATGGGATTAGGAGGGATGGGATGGATTTTAAGGTAACGATGGTAGTGTTAGTGGATTGGTTTAAGATCCATAGGATTGTTAAATCTCGGGACAAGTTCACTGAGTCTGTTTGGCACGCTCGGCATATCTTGAGATTTTACCTTCCAATCCGTCTAACAAAACACGCCCCAGGCACGATTGAACGGGATTAAGAGGGATGTGATGAATTTTAAGGTAATGACATTTTAAGATCTATGGGTTTGCTATATCTCGGGACAAGTTCATCGAGTCTGTTTGGCTTGTTTGGCATACTCTAGGATTTTACCATCCCATCCCTCCTAATCCCTCTTAATCCACTCGGCCAAACAGGCCCTTAGTTGAAGGGACCACAGAAATACCAACTTAATACAAAACTTTTTGGAGCCAAAAAGTTTTTAGTGATCAATGAACATTGTGTTCTTGTAACGTGGTCTGTTTAAGATTTTGATTTGCTTCATTTTTAGAATAATACCCTCAAATGAGCTGTCAAAATGGATGGACACGCCTACATGTAAGGCATATATCATAGTGGACCCCACAGTCAAGGATCCACAGTGGATATGGGGATCTACGGAAGCCGCATCAGTAGACTGTCCATCTTGTGTGCCCTATCTTTGATGTAGATTGTCCCTTACCCCCTTGTGTGGGCCTCACATTCAATGTTGGTCGTCCATCTTATGGGCCCACCATCGATGTGAGCCACCTATTATGTTGGGCCCACCTTGGATGTGGACCATCCATCATGTGAGGCTCACCTTTGACGTCCACCATCCATCACGAGGCTTGACTGAAACCATGCAGTTCTCACCGGTGATGTGGTACCTACCTTTGATGTGAGCCATCAATAGTGTGGTACGCTCCTTTGATGTCCTATTAAAAATTTTCCTGGAAAATAGTTTGTTTATTAGTTCTTTTTTTTTTTTCTTTACTAAATGTGGATCTACTTAGGGATTGATTGGCATTTCTATTCTAATCAAGCAAGAGTTTTTCAATAGAGGTATTTTGATAAGCTCATTTTGTTTCAGTTCTTGTTCTTGTTGCAAATAAACTTGTTAGGTAAAATCACGTTTTTCAAAAAAAAAAAAAAGAAGAAGAACAAGAAGAACTGTTATTTGAAATAAGCAATTTTTACTAAACTTTCAAGTAAGAGTTTTATTATTATTATTTTATTATTATAAAAGCAATGATGTCATTTTTAAAAATTACAATAAGTCCATTATAAGAGCAATCCAAGCTGTTGTTTTAATGGATCTCATCACACATGGACCATGCCCCAATTGGCAAAACAATGGGATAACTAGAATATTCTTGTTTTAAGGTATTTGGGCTGTCCATTATGTCGAACTTTGAATGTGTATTGTCCATCATATGGAATCCACTTTTGATGTAGACCATCCATCATGTGGGTGAAACCTGGGTTGTCCATCATGCAAAGGCTCATCTTGAATGTGGACCATTCATTAATATGGACTAACCTTTGATGTGGATCCTCCACTGTATGGGGCCCACCTTGATGTAGGTCATCCATCATGGGAGCCAATCATCAATGCTAATTGTCATTTATGTGGGGCCCTTCAATGTCTACTACCCAGCACATGGAGTCCACATTTGTTATGTCCATTATGTGGGCCCCACCTTCAAATTAAGTGGGTTGTCCATCATGTGGGGCCCACAGTTAATGTCTGCCATCTATTGTTTAGGCCCACCTTTTACGTTGATCATCCATCTTGTTAGGCCACTTTGGATTTGAGTCGTCCATCATGTGAGACCTTGGATATGGACTGTCCATTAGGTAGGGCCTACTGATGTGGATTGTAAATCATGAGGGGCCATATTTTGATGTGGGTCATCCATCATGTGAGGCTTGTGGGCCCACCTTGATGCTGACCATTCATTAAGGTGTGCCCCACCTTCAATATGGGTCATTCATCACATGGCCCACCTTCAATGTCCACCATCCATCATGTGAGTCCTACTTTTGTTGTGTACTGTCCATCAAGTGGTGCTCATCTGATATGGATGGTTCATCATGCTAAGCCATAATTTGATGTGAGCCATTCATCATGTGGGGCCCACCTTTGATGTGAACTGTGCATTATAGGCCCACCTTGAAGTGGGCCATTCATCACATGGGCCCAACCTTCAATATGGGTCATTCATCATGCGGACCCACCTTTGATGTCCACTGTGCATCATGTGAGTCCTACCTTTGTTGTGAGTAGACAATCATGCGGGGCAACATTTTGATGTGTGCCATCCATCATTTGGGACTCACCTTTGATATGAACCATGCATTATTTGGGCCCATCTTGATGTAGACCATTTATCATATGGGGCCCAACCTTGAATATGGGTCGTTCATCATGTGGGCCTAGCTTTGTTGCCAACCTTCCATCATGTGGTCCCACCTTTGATATTTACCATCCATTATATGGGTCCCACCTTTGATGTGGACCATCCATTAGGTGGGGCCGCTTAATGTGGATCATCCATCGTGGGGCCAGACTCTGACGTGAGTCATCCATTGTATGGGGCCCCCTTGATGCAGCACATTCATCATGTGAGGCCCACTTTAACATGTGTCGTTCATTAGGCTCACCTTAAAGAGATTATGAAGAGAAAAAAGAAATGCATTATGGGAATTACTTAAAAAAATTCAAGTATAAACTTGTTCAAAATTTATTTAAAAATATCCGAAGGTGAGTACAATGGCCTGAATTTTAGTATTCAGCCCTTATAAATACATCCCAACTTATATCTTTACCTGCAGACTGTAGCCCTAGGATCTAGGCCCTTTTGATAGCGATCGATGCCATTTATGTGATTGACCATCCAATGGATGTATTGTCTGATAACCAAAACAATATTCAAGACTGGAAGACCCTGTGGACGGCGGATGTAATGCAGGGACCCTGACATGTATTAGGCGGTTCCATGCAAGGACCAGAAACCCAATGGGCCGACCCTTTCCATGGGTTGGGTCAACCTATTTAAAAGCCTGGTTTGGGCTACGTTTGTTAGGTTTTGTGTTGGGCTTGGGCCCAAAAAATGTGTCCCTTAAGTAAATGGGTCAGCCTGGGATTGATCTCATACGCTGGCTAATCCGGCCACACATGGAGCTCTTGGCTGAATTCACCGATCAATGGGCTTGAGTTTTTATTGTGCGCCCATGGGCTGGGCTTAGTTTTATTTTTGGCCCTCCATAAGGTCATCATGGCTTAAATTCTACAACATTTTCTACCCGTGGTGTTGCTCTAGCTCGATGTGGGCCCATTTGGCTATATGGGCTCGAGCTCGAGCCTAGCTTTAGAGCAAACAGGAAGGACCAGGCCTAAAGTTCAGGCTTGGAATTTAAAGGGATAGGGCTCGGACCACAGCCATAAGAAGCCCGGCCCGTGATAGGTTAGAGGCTGCGGATTGCCAGTTTACTTGCATGCATACACAAGCGCCAAGTCCTGTCTCCCTACACGTGCCAAAGGGGCACACGTATGACACAGATCTGGTGGTTCCACACACACACACACACACACATATATCGGGAACTGTATTACTTAAATATGAAACCAGTGGTCCTACTACACTACAAAGTGATGGGAAAATCCACTATTAAAGCAATATTACAAGAGATGGATCAACTTATTGATATGAGGAAACCCTTCAGGAAACATTTACCTCTTACTCTCTGAAATCCTAGAAACATTTAAACCCTCTTAACCATACCTTAAACCTGCAATTACACCCATATTTATGATCAAATATGTGAAATAAGAAATAAGTTGTGCAATTACGCAAAAACCGCGCGCCCATCAATCTAAGCATTGATGGGTCGAATAGGCCTTTCTTGAACAAGAACCACATTCCGATTTATTAAACATAATTAAATATTTTTTGAATACTGTCAATCAATCAACCCGAGTGTTTGATCGATCAAAACTATCCATAACTGTCCAATGACTAATCTGTATAATTTGGGAATCACTCGATTGATCCAACATGGAATGAACATAAAAGCACCATGTGGTCTTGTGCATAGGAGACCAAAATTGTTAAGGCTTGTTTGGATAAGAATTTAGAACTTAGTTTGAAATGCAAATTTCATAATGTAATTTTCCAAAGCTCATTTTATATTTGGAAGATATTTGAGTGCATGGCTGGTCTACAGGAGACTTTTAGAGCACATTAACATTACATATTCAATGAAAAAAAGAGATGTCAACTTTATAAGCTATGGCCCACCTAATTGATTCCGTGTTTATGTGTGCATCAAATCAATCCAACAGAGGTTGGCCACATAATGACAACCACCTTGTGCAAAATTCTATCCCATTGACTATATCAACTCATTGATTAGACCACACTTGTATTTTGTTATTTATTAATAGCTGCATATTGTTTTCATGGTCTGCACCATCTGATGAGTAGATAAGGTTGATTTTGCACAGCGCAATCACAGTAAGGCCAATCTATTGAAAGGGTTAGATCTCACATGCACTTGAAAGTTCTGTTGGGTGGACTGAACCTCTTTGTAAAAAAAAAAAAGCCACATTGGCCAGTGTGGTGAATGTCCCCACTAAATCACCATCAATATTTTTGCTTGAGCTTAGCCCCATTGACAGTTCACCACCATTTTAAAAATAAATGATGTTGACTCTTCAACCTCAGGAAAAAAAAAAAACACAAAGATGTTGTGCAGCAAGTCAAGCCACTGAAACAGCAGAACCAGCTGTAGATGAAATACATCCCAAAAGTTGCACTGAGAAAATGATAGTAACCATCTGATTTTCCCTTGTAATTTGGACCGCTCACTAATTTACTTCTAATAATCCATATAGATGCTTGACCATGGCGATTTTAGAGATATACTAAATCCAAATAAGTGTAGCGGCACACGCACACAGGTGCCACATGTAAGGAGGACTGAGTCCTCCAATTTTCAAACTGGTGGGAACTACACTTTCAAGCTTGGATTTTCAATTCCTATTTTGTCGAGTGGGACATGAGAGGGATGTTTACAAAATGGTTCCATACGCAACAACAACTGCTCATTTGGGGTTTTAGCCTCAAAAGCCCCATTCTTAGGGTGCATCCAAACAGGCCCTCCAAGATCAAATAAGCTCCACTGCAAATGGAATTTTGGGGAGCAAAAAATTGCCTTTCCACTCCGTGTCCTCATAAATGCCGTTAAAAAATCACACACATTAGACAATCCTATCCATCAACTTAACTTGCTTTGAAGCACTGGTCAGATGTATAGGACCCTATGATCAATGTACCGTTTGATACATCAGTGTGAGGCGTGCTATGGAGAAATGGCTCTAGCCTACCACTTCTTCTGTACCGTTTGATACATCAGTGTGAGGCGTGCTATGGAGAAATGGCTCTAGCCTACCACTTCTTCCACTTCTACCATATCATCTCCCCTAGCAACACTTGTTCCACTTCGACCATATCATCTCCCCTGGCAACAGTCCATGAGCCCTCCCAGTGCAGTTTCTATCATCCAACCACAACAATTTTTTGTCCATGGAATCTATGGCAGGACAGACTGGACAATCGGCTGCGATCATGCTGATATCATGTGACCACACTTGACTGGCTCTTCTTGTTTTTATTTTAGTTCTAAATAACTAAACTGTGATATCTTGCATTCTTTAACTTCTATTTTCAGCAGGGGGTATTGGATGTGCAGCACACCTGGAAAAGGTAGGGAGGAAAAAAGGAGAAATGGATTGGGTGCAGCTACATGCAGAAAGAAAGAAGCGCATTTAATGGTGTGCAACCCATCTCCACCTTATTTGGGTACTGTGGCCCACTCAAGGTTCAGATCAGCCTCATTTTTTGGGCCAAAGTCCTAGCATGATTGGCACAACAAATGTACAGAGTGGATGTCACAGTCATCACAGTGGGACCCACAGCATTCGTTGCAGGGGCTTCCTAATCTAAGTACAGGAAGGAAAGGTGCAAGTCTGCATGAAAGAATTGAAATGACAAAGGTGCCTTCAGACGAGGGCCAACACCATCCCATCTCCCTTCTAACATCAAAAGTGAAGGGAGATGGGATGTGGCCAACTCATTTTTGGACAGAAATCCTAGCATGATCCAGTACAATCCCGCGCAGGAGATGTACAAAATGGATGTCACACAGTTATCATAGTGGACCGCACAAAGCCTTTGTTACACAGGCTCCCTAATTTACATCTTTAAGTGTGGGCTACATGCAATGGGGAGGAGACAGGCAGGCTGCTTGCATGTAAGAATTGAAATGACAGAAGTGTCCTCAGTTGAAGAGGGCACCACATGCCATTTCTATTCTAAAAATCAAAAGTTCAGTCCTCACCCCAGGACTAACTACAAGGCTAAAATTGTCCAAATGTTACTCGTACTCGCGTTATATATCTGGTAGAGATATAGACATTTTAACAATATATACATGGCAGGTATAAAGACATAAAAGCTAAATCCAGATTTACATGAAGGTTTTAAAGAGTACATGAAGGCAACAAATGATGCTGTCAAAGAAGCCTAAGTCTTACAGTAATGAAGTAAGAGTCTGCTGTAAACAGACCCCTCCCTCTTTATATACACCCTTACCTTTTTTATGTCATCCTTATTGTTGTTGTCGTCATCATCATCATCAATGCTCGGCTGCAGCTGCAGCTGTGGCTGCAGTAATGCTGACCCGGATGACTGGACCGTTCCGGTTGCTGCCCACAAGCACGTCTTTGCACCATGAGATGGAGCCCAACATCTGGTTTATCTTCTGCATTGAAATAATAATGTTGATTTGAGCATCATCATCATAGAAAACAACATTTGTTAGCTATACTACCAAGCACCTCCACACATCCAACATGGAAAATGTGTGCAGGATCCAGGTTGATCATCAGACGGACCCCTCGGTGCTAATCCAGTGGTCATTGGGGCAGCCACATGGGCATGTTGAATGTGGACAGTTGTTTACCCTCTTCCCAAGCTATTAACTTTTGGTAAAGATGCGGCCATAGTGAAGTAATGAACATTCAAAATGGGCCCATCTAATGAACAGAGCAGATCTCATAGAAGCAGTGTTTTAAGCATCGACGATATCAGCTGATATATCCCACGATCTATCTTGTACCCCACCTGTGCGATACGAAACACACAAGTGGTGGGATATATCCAAATGCAACTTGATACGCTGACAGATAAAATATTCTGGAATTTTTGCCTGTCCGTGGCTTGTTTTATGAATTTTCTTTGATGGGCTGGAAATGCTAGTTGTCTACAAGTCCAATGTGGCAACAATCAATATTGTTGATTGCATCTCCGACTCATCATTTTACTAGAAAGAAGTGCATTTTAATTTCATATCAATTGGATGTGGACAGGTATAAGATGGTCTTGTTTTGGATAAGCAATAGATAACCTGGTGATGACACGGGTTATTCTATTTGTATTGGTAAGTGCAAAATACTTCCCAAGAGAGGAAATAAAGTGAGTAGTGGAGGGATCAAGGTTATCTTACAAACATTTCTCTTTTTCTTGAAAACCAGGCCTTTATATATATTGCTCAAAAGCTAAAACAGATCCAACCAAAATGAGGGCTGAGATTGCCCAATATGTATTGACGATGAATCAAACTACTCCTTTGGTAGGAGCCTATCCTTCATCTCATGGGCCTCTCAATATGCGACCAAACCTGACTTCTGCACCCAGTATGAGAGAAGGGTGGATATGGATGTAGCCAAATCAACATCAGGCCTATATTTTAGCAGAATCGGTAAAAGGTTATCTCTGCTGTGCATTGGGGTGTATTGGAAAAACAGGAATTGCCTTATGCTGGATTGTCTGCTCTGCATCAAAATCAGTATTCATAGCTTCCCGCATCCAACATGTAACTTTCATAATATTAATTTAGGCAAAAAGGGATCCCATCCACCCAATTATCATCATCGTCTTCAATTGTCCCCAACTATTTGTGGTCAGATTTACAAATTCTGTTCTGCCAAAAATTCTGAAGGCTTTATCTTTTTTGGTACGTGAAAATACCATTCATGTCCTTTCTCAATGCCTCAATCCAAGTCCTCTTAGGCCTTCCGCCATCCTCTCAGGCCCTAAAAAAGGTAGAAATTCCAACTCATGCATGGGGAACGTGGGACAGTCAACATGCAGACTTGTCTACACGATTGAAGATTATATATTTAGTCATAATGATATGTAATCAATGGGAAAGCTTGTACGACTGCATCCTTTTAACAACATTAAGTAAATGCATCGATGTGACTACTATTAACTATGGAGCTTCGCTATGCATGTGCAATAAAGCTCATGTACACACCACATATGTGTGAGTATGGCACATCGGTGCAAGATCCAATCCATCCATCAGATTGGTCTGACCTTGTACATGTTTTCCCAAAAATAAATCTGGTCCACTCAGCATGTCGACCCCAATATTGGAAACAGGGGGTTGAGCTCAAAATTTTCAGTCAAGTTTTTTAGAGTCATACAATTTTTTTAAAATTTTTTTTGCAAACTATGGTCCACCCAACCAGTGGATCAACCTGATTCTTGGGCTATGGCATCAATATAGTGTGCCTTTCTAACAGATGGATTGGATTTCAGACCTATCATGCCATGCTGGCACATGTGGTGTGTACATGAGCTTTATTGCACACACTTCTAAGCTTAGCAAAGCTCTTATCCATGCATCAAAATAGAGAAGTGGCAGAAATAAGAATCAGATGCATGATGCAATTCCATAAACAGAAAGAATAGCAACTGGATTACCTCATCATTGATACTGCATTGCCACTTAAGTTGCTGAATCTGCCAGCTCTCATGTTGCCGCCGCTGCCCATAAATTACAAGCCCCAAAAAAGCAGCAGCAGCAACGACAGACCAAAATGTGTTTCCCTCCTTTGCATGGTTATATAACGACACAGCTTGCCTTTTCCACCATGCTTCACAGGGAAGAACAGACTCATTATGCTTATCTTCTTTTTCTCCCTTTTGAGACTCTGACTCAGCCAAAGGAGAATCTGAATTTAGCTGGGAAGGGTCGTTGGATTCAGAAATAGAAGTGCTTTCATCATAGCCAGTTGCTCCACTTATATCCGTTTCGGCATGAAAAGAACTGAATTTAGCTGTATCGTATTCATTCTGCTCCTTTTCAGCAAAATTTAGACCTTGCAAAGCCTTGACTTCTTCAAATTCTGTGGCATGAAAAGAGAGATTCCGGTTCACTTTGTTAAATAAAGGAATTCCGTGTATCTCATGCCCATCAGAATATCCTTTGATATTCCAATCTTCTTCCACGGTTTTGCCAGGTCTATCACCTTGCACTGTCTCCAGCCCACATGCTTGGTCCAAACCTTCTCCTCCAAGTCCATTATGAATTTCATTGTTATCAGGCTCCACTGGAAAATTTTCATGCTGTTGTGGTGGATATACAAAGTGACTGGACATGAACATTGCAGGAGAGGATTTCTCCTCATCGTTGGTGACTACCTCATTCTTGTAATCATAGAACGACTCGGATCCTTTTGGCCCAGGTGCAGCAGCATATGTTGATGCAGTCAGTGACACAACTTCCCAATCGTTCCCGCGGGAGGAAGTTTCCTCTCCATCACTCTCATCACCCTTCATTTCTCAAAAAAACTAGCTTCCCTACAATCATGTGTTCCTAAAGGTCAGCATTCAGCTAAGTAGTTAGGAGAACACAAGATGGATAATTAACAGAAAAACAACTGATCTCGGCAGAGTGCTGATGCCACAAAAGAAAATAATCCTTTCTCAAAATGGAAAAAAAGGTTCCTACAAACCATCCCTTTTCATATTAAACCCATTTGGAGATTAAATCATGGAATGAAAAAGTACATACATGAAAGATAAACCCATAAGAAATCAGATCATTAGTTGGAAACCAAACTATCCATAAAACATAAATTCCTGAAAATATGATGTTTATGCTGAAAACAATTGATAGAAAGCAATATAAACAATTCTCAGAGTCAAACTCATTGATAGAATTGGAGTCCTATAAATAAGCCTCTGGACATCAGACTATTCAATGAAGTTAAAACCCACAGTGCAAAAACCAAAGCCACCTCCCTCCACTGAATGAAAAAGAAAACAAAAACCACAAATAAATTTTTTGATGTTGGAACAATTGACAAGTGCAAGAAAATCAACAACACCGTATCTATAAGAATAGCCTAAGTATCACTAGCTACATCATGAGTTCATCATTCTCCAAAATGCCAAAGTTCCTACACATCACCCTCTTTAGGTTATAATACATCAAGATAAATATTATAAAAATTAGAAAAAAGACCAAAACCGTTCAATTCTCATTAATTAGCAGAAAAAAAAATAATCACAAGACCACTTTATACGAATCTATTGCATCAATCAGAAGAAGTAAATCTTTTAACATAACATCACTGGAATCCAATGAGAAAAGAAAATTTACTTTCTAAACATATTATCCGGTTTTCATGATGTACCATCAAACAACAGTAAGAAACAATGGTGATTTCCAAGCAATACAATTCTCTTAATATGAGGTTAAAAAATGAAAAAAAAAAAGAAAAAAACAAATTCACATAAATAAAAAACTACTGTCAAGGTTTATTTACAAATAGAACTTTTTACCATGTCATTATAAAGATAATTAACACACGCTCTCCAACAATTTAACCCACAAAAACTGGCATTCATCTGGATATCTTGACGTGGATGGATGCCATGAGAAGCCCGCTTCTGTAGAAATTTAAAATTCCATCTTGCTTTTAAAAGAAAAGAAAAAAAAAAGTTGACAGTTTCGCATGAAATCAAACAAAATTTAAGAAATCATGAATTCTAAAGATATACCTGATATCTTTAACTACAGAAACCTTTGAAAGCTGATTGATATATTGACATTGGGAAATAAAAGAATTCTTCAAAAAATCCCAATTTTGCAGAAATTGACATTTCTAATTATATCATCACGAATTTCAATAAAATTCCAACCATATGCATATGATAGTGATTTTATTTATAGAAATTTCATTAGTCAATAGAGATACTCATATTGTGAGTGGAATAGATGCCATGAAAAAACAAAAAATTGCAAAAATTCAAAATAATCACCAAGTTTTCACACGCAATTCAGAAGACGTCTAAGAAACCACAACTAATGATTCCATCCACATAAAACTGCATGAAGAATTTACTATGTTGATTTTCAAGTCCGTCTCTGAGATTTACCACTCTGAGATAATCACACAAAAAACCAGAAATTTAAATCTATCACTGAGACTTCTCTAATAAACTCAACAGCTTCACTTGAAAATATATGGTAATCAAGGATAAAATTCTTCCAAAAATTATATGCAATGGAAAATCACAATACCAATAAATACCATGGTTTATAGACTCGGTGACTCGGATAGATTTGTTCGGTCTTGGTTGAGTCATGACTTGACTGAGTCAGGGGGGTGCATCCGCCCAACTCACCCAAGTCACTCCAATTTGACTCGGAGGGAATCGTCGCAGTCTTACGACCATGATAAACACATTGACCTTCACATGCAACTTTCGAGTGGAAACTTGAACTTATTGCCAACGTTTCTCTCAACCAATTCAACAAATTCACATGAAATTCTGTCAATTCTATTCATAGAGAGATTGAACCAAATAATAATCCATGAAAAGATCAAACGATCAAGCCAGGATTCAAAATTGTCACAGATTTCTCCGTCAATTTCACATTTTTGCAAGAATTTCCAATAAAAATTAAGAAAAATAGCATCTTCTGATGATAATTAAGGGGGGAAAAAAGCATCTTCCAATCAAGATTTTAAAAAAGGCAAATCAAACCCTAAAAAATCCATCCAAAATCGAAATAATTGAATGACATCAATCTCTCATTCCAAGACGACAGAAAAAGAGAAGGAAAAACCAATTTCCAAATATCATCCCAAAATGTCCAAAAAACAGAAAAAAGTCTTAAAATTTTCCTCAAAATTCAGTAACTCTTACAGATTCAATCTCATAAAATCGATTGATTTGCAGATTATGATCGAAAATTACCTTCGAATTATCTTCCGGAAGCGATTTCGAAGATGAAAAAGAACAGAATATAGGGTTTCAGACGAGATCGAGTGAAGAGCAAGAAAAGAATCCAAGGAAGCAAATAATCAGCGGCGCGACGGAGGCTTTTATAGGTGCTAATCGAGCAGGACATGAACCGAGCGTCCAGATGTACTGAATTTTTACAGTGGGCCCATGATTCGTTATTAGATACCGTTGATCTTATGTGACAGACTTTAGATGAGGATTGGACAGAAAGAATTGGGGATTGGGATATCTCAGCTATCAGATCTTTGTACTTTCTTCTCAACCGTTGATGTATTTTTCTTCACTGTTCTATTTTGGGCCATTGATCGAAGGGTTCGGAACCTCTAACCCTGGGAATATTTTCCAGTAATCTCCCATTCACAGTTCAAAGGATAAGATCAACGGTGGATAAATGAGCCCTTTTATACATAATGGGCGTCAGAACACGTTCCATCCATTTTAGAAGAGGAGTTCTGAAATATTAATACGTTCTGCTCCTCTTTAGGGGACACGGATTGCCTACTGAAGCCTGTGGGTCCCACATGATGTATGTTATATATCCACACCGTCCATCCATTTTTAAAGATCATTTTAGGACATAAACCAAAAATAAGTCAGATCCAAATATCATATGGACGAGATCACAAGATACATTGGTGATTGAACACCCACCATTGAAACCTTCTTGGAGCCACACAAGTTTTGAATGAAGCTTATATTTGTGTTTTTCCTTCATGCAGATCTTTGTAACTTAATAAACAGGTTTGATGGCCAATAAACATTACAGTGGGCCTTAGTTAGATTTTAACGGTGGGCATTCAATTACCGCTATTTTCTTATCCTGTGGTCTATTTGAGTTTTGAATAAGTCTCATTTTTGAATTCATGCTTTAAAAAAATCTGAAAAAATAAATGGACGGTGTGGATGAAACACATATATCATGGTGGGCCTATAGAGCATTCTCCAGTAGTTGCTACTGTAAGGGCCTGTTTGGGCGGTGGGATTAGAAGGGATTAGGTGGGATATGTAATGTGTGGGATTAGAAGCGTAAGTAGCAAATCCACGCTCCTCTTTAGAAATGGTTATGCGAACATGTAATGTGTTCGTTGAATTCTCTCCACCATTTTTCTTTTTCTCAAAGCGGATTGCATACCACCCCGCGAACTCATGGGCTCCGAGGGCCCACCGTGATGAATGGGTTTTATCCACACCGTACATCCCTTCTGCCATATCATTTTAAGGGTATATCCCAAAATGAGATAGATCCAAGGCTTAAGTGTACAATACAGTCGGGATTAAAAGCTTACTGTTGAAAACTCCTTGGGGGCACAGTCCTTGATAAGTCGATATTTGTGTGGTCCACTTGAAATGGATCTGCTGAATTCTTAATGGTGGGTGTTCAATTACCAGTGTTTTCTGTAGTGTGGTCCACTTGAAATGGATCTGCTGAATTTTTAGGCTCATTTTGTAAAAATGATCCGGTGAAATGGCATAGATATAAGACACATAAATCAAGGTGGGCCCACATTCGGCCGGATCCACCGAAGCCTGCACCCCACAGCAGAAACCTCCTCCTGTGGGAAGGTAGATGGGGCCCACTTTGATGTTTGTGAGAAATCCTGCCCCATTTATCTGATTTTGCCTGCTAATTTTAGGAAACAATGGGAATTGAATGCCTACCATCCAAACATTCATGGGCCGACAGAAGTTTTGAATCAGGCTACTGTTTGTGTCGTCAGTTCTTCGCAGTGGGAGTGACCTTAAAAACGGTTTGGATGACATAAAACAAAAAGGTAGGTGCCAAGGAGTTTTCAACCGTAAGAATTTCACTCCCCACCTTTTCCGATCACTGGGCATAACTTGAGCTTTGGATCTGATGTATTTTTGGGCTCCATAGGAGCTATAGTGATTTATGTATTTTATTCATGCTGTCCATTCATTTTGGATCATTATTTTAGGCGTATGATTCAAAAAATGAGGCATATCAAAATCTCAGGCGGATCACAAAATAGGAAAACAGTGGCGATAGAATGCCAACCATTAAGACTGTCTAGGGTCCACTGTAATATTTATTTGCCATCCGACCTGTTCATCAAGTTACAAAGATTTTTAATAGTGGGTTTTCATATTTTCACAGTTTCAAATGTTGTTAGATTTCAAGAAATAATTTTCATATCTACATTTTGGATTCTTCTCCTATTAGGACGTCATTATTTTCTGATTCCTTTTCAAGAACATGTTTGGAATTTCAACCACACTTCTTAGTTCTGACTATTTGAGTTGAAATTCAATTATAAATGATTTAAAGTAGCATTTTGTTTATTAGTACAACAAAGAATGAGGCTATTTGTAAGAAGAAGTGGACCGGGAGTCGATTTGCAATGCAAGTGTTTACATGTGACATTTTCGCTGGACGTAGAGGGTCGATCGGGTGGGACCCTAGATGTGCCCTGTTCTTGCATCTATAGGAAAAATGGATCGTTAGCAAACATTCACCAAAACCTACACATGTGGCCAGATTAAGAGTTGGCCTAACACATGGCACGCTCTCATTGATGGGAGAAACTTCATGTGGCTATTTGGCCCCTTCACGTAGGGGGGCCCGCACACACTTGAAAGAGCTCTAATATTGTCTTTGTAATAAACTAAATTCAGTTGAGCATTGAAACACTCCCTCAAAAAGTTGTTGTGAAAAATATTTTAAAATAAGTTTTGGCATTTTTGGAGTAGTCCCATATTAGAAACGAGAGAAGAAAAACTGTATTTATACATGGAGTGTGAAGTACCTTATTATTTGCTCGGTTTATCCGTGGAGTATCGGGACTTGCGTGTTCGCATTGGAACACCCATGTGCACGGGCTCAGGCTCTGTGCTAGGGCGTGGGCATGTGAGGTAGTGTGGTTGTAAAGATGCTAGTAGTACACTTTGTACTTTACAGGGAATATGGGCTAGGTGTCTAGAGTGGGCGAATGTTATGAATGAGACCTATGACTTTTATAGATGTTGGAAACTAGCCGTTGGAGATAGGTTTAACTGCACATGCAACATTAAACCAGTCCTTGCAAAAATTGTTGCATGTAGCTAGCTTAACAGTCATAAAATGGCTAACCTGTGAGTCTAAATGGCTAGCATGCAATAGCTAGTTGTCCAACATGCATACTGGTCAGAAACTGTCAATAATGACTAGTTTCTCACCAACAACCATATAACGATCATATTGAGTTAAGACCCTGGACTAAAACGGTCAGCAATCCTGTCCTATATAAACAGTGCCTGGATGGTTCATTGAACCATCACCAACACTCTAACCATTCTCACTTGCAACCCAACAAGAAGAGCAACAGTGTACTGTAATCAGTTAGTAAGGTTCATATGAACCTTAGCCAGAAGACCTAAAAAAACATACAAAAATAGTGGTCTAAATTTTCTAATATTCTTTCTGAATATAGGAATTTTCTTTTGTTTATCTACTAGTCAAATTTTGTATTCGGAGTTTCATTCGTGGTTCTTCATATTTGCTAAATGCATAACCACATCCAGGCTCATCATATCCTAGAAGTGGTTTGCCTGCAACTTATCAGCATTCTCAATTACTTTGAGAATGAGAGTAACAATTTAAGGACAACGTGATCACACGTGCTTTAGCAAGTCCTTCATTTTCGATTTCTTTTTATTTTACAGAATTATAAATATATAATTTAGTTTTAACAAAAGCAAGGCATCCTATCCATGCATGTTCTTGGAGCAAACAACGGATGGTTTTGCAATAATGAAAGATAGAAGAATACGATCATATACACCTCGATAACCCATAAGGTTACTATCAACATTATAGGTGTTGTGAGCAAAATTGAACTGATCATTTGCATGTGAGGTGTACCCGACTGCAAGAGAAATATCTTAAAGTTGAGCCGACTAAAGTACCGGGACGAGTTTTCTGAACTGATAGGGTTACAACGCTTGCAAGATATAGTGGATGATTCTCTTGATGAAGAAATGGACCCCAAGATGCCTCCGAACCAACCTTTTTAAGAGCACAATCATCCCTCGAGTTGACCAGATCGACCACAACTAGAGGCGGGGCAGAAACCCTAAAGAGAATCCTGTCTTGAACCAGGTTTTGGTGACCATAATAAGTGTTGTGCCGAACCACTCATCTAGTGGCCCACATGTGCACATTGACTAAATCTATTGGCTATCTATTATTTTCTAAGATGCAACCCACCTTGTGAATGGATCAGTCATTTTCTTTTGCACCGAGTGATCTTCAATGTCAGGTCAAAGTTTTGGACGACTTGGATGACATATACATGTGAGACACACAGGCAGACTATACACTTGGTGATGTGTGTATGATCATTCCTCAAAGGTTGGATTGAAACGACACAATTACCTATGCCACCTGCTACATGTGAGGTACTTAAGAGAAGGTAGGCTTGTCAACCACCACAGGTTTTTGGCACTAATAATTAAAGCTGTAAGGAAATGAGTATAGAGAGGTTTCCAAGATGATGAAGGATTCTCCCACTGAACCCTGCCCATGATAAGTTCAAATAGATTAGGATACAAGGACCCCACCTCACAGAAAGAACATCTTACAAGCAGTGGAATAGGGCTCAAAATGGATCCCTAAACAGGGCATAAAACAACATATTCATGAAAGATACAAAAAACCATCAAACAAATTAACCTTACATGCCCTGCTGAAAGGGGCGAAAGGCAATAGACCTGATCGAATATCATCCATCACACTGACAGAGTATCAACTACCTCTTCAATAAAAATTACACGAATCCTAACTGATTGACTGGTGGCCATCTAACGAAGTGTAAATTTTTTTTTTTTTTTTAAAAACCATAAATGTCAACTTGGGTTTGAAGACTGTCGGGGTGTTAATAGGCTAAGTATCCCAATCGGTTTGCCCATATAAATAGGCCTAGTGGACTACTATTAGTGGTTTGTCCATATAAATAGGCCTAGTGGACTACTATTAGTATATAAATGAGTTCATTTTGGGTTAGGTTAGGGTCCGCTCAAGCCCAACTCATCTATAAACAGGCCTAGACCAAGCATGGGCTGACCAAACCAACTCGCGAAAAAATAAATGAGAAAGGCTAGAACCAGATCTTTCATGGGTTTTGAAACATCTCTACCAACAAAGAAAGCATGCTAATATATTTATATGGGAATAATGCATATGAGTGGCAAGCTTTAGCGGTCTATATTTATTAACTCAATCATGACCCAAAAGCCAAACTCAACAAGAACCTAAATTCTAAGTGGGTCAGGTTTGGTTGGCCCACAGGTCCATCCATCCCATTTGCAATATAACATGTGCAATATATTGGAGAAAGGAATTAACTTGCAATTATATATATAAGCAGATGGGTGAAGAGGTGATTTCAAAATAGAATTTGTTCCATAGGATTGGCAGAGTGATATTTTATACTTATGCACTTTAAAGTTGTATACATAGAATATCTTAAACCAGTCAAACCATCTATGCCATTGGACTGACTTTAAAGATTTTATTATAAGATTTACTTAGATTGATTTAACTGTCCTAACCTCGATCTGATTTATAAACATTGTTTCTTAAATATGGATCACTGAAATGATTGTGTAATAAACATCATTAATATTTATAAATGTTTTTCGTTCTAAAGGGAATGTTTGTATCTGTATAGATTCAGTTCTATCCATAGAGGAAGGCAACAATAGTTGCAGGAGAGATTCAAGAAAAGAAGTGAACCGTAGCAAACATCCACATGGCAATACATGTAATCATTAATTAGGTGGGGTACCCTGAGCCCTTAACTATAAATCAGGCTAATTCAATCATCAGGTGGACCATGCTCTTTGAAGGAAAATGGACAATTAGAAAAAAAAAAAAAAAAAAAACCCTATAATAGTATGTATTCATCATATATGTGGCCTGACAATGAGTGAGCAAGTGGGCTTTTTTGGACCAGGCATGTTCAGATGGAGACCCAATTCAATGGTCTAGATCTTACATATGCCTGCCAAATTGGCATATGTGCTGTGATTTACATCTACAATTTCTCCTGATGCACATTCTTATTGCCTAAGAATTTGGTATTTTTATGTTGGCTGGCTATGTTGAGGTCCACTAGATAAACGATCAGGATCCACTGAAAATACAATCATATGCGGTCAGACAATAATTCTAACTATGATGAACATGATAATTAATTCTTTGGAGAATGCAAAGAATGTCAGTGCATTTGCCTTGCTAACCAAACTCTCTACAAATGACAATAGTTCAACTTGCCAAATCTTGAGAAGTCTCCCACAACATATGTGGCTTGGCCCAAAAATTAAGTGAGTACACTCATTAGGTGGGTCACTTTCATACATTTAATATGGACCATCGACTGATTTTACTAACCATATGTTTCTGCTACAGGTGCGGCCTAGTTGATGAGTAGAGCAGGCACTTATAAAGTAGTAATATTTATTATTATTATTATATTTTTACAGAAAGGTGGGAGCACACCACCTGTAATTTTATTGATACTTGAAAATTACATACATTAGAGGGGGCAATACAGACCAATCTCCTCTCCAAATTCTCATTACTAAGATTTCTATTACAAGTCTTATAAAAAGTACTAAAAGAAAACACCATGAAATGATTTGGATTACAAACAATTATTCATTACTCATGACCTGAGTTTCCATCAAACTTCTTCAATCTAACATCCTGTAAAGCAACAATTGCAAAAAAGTCTTTCTTTCATCTCGTCAAAGAAGCGGTAATAGGCAATCCTCCAAGACTTCTTGAAAATTAAAATGCCACAGAAGGCCCAAAACCCCACAGCAAATCCTGGTCCCAACGCAGAGTAAAACCAAACCATTTCATGCGCTCCATCATCTTTTTTTACATCACCACCAACAGGCATTGGACTTTGAGAAGTCTCATCACTATCACACTTATCTGTAAGAGGAGGTCCACAGAGATCATTGTTGCCCATATAAATAGAAGGATTTAGAAGTATCTGGAGCTGATTTCCCGATGGAATTTTCCCCGACAAGTTGTTATTCGACAAGTTCAAGTAACTAAGAAAAGTTAAATTTGACATGCTCAGAGGAATTGTACCCCAAAGCTGATTTCTAGAGAAATCAAGAGACTCTAGCAATGCCAATTTACCAATCTTGTCTAGGATCTTTCCGGTCAAATGGTTTCCGGATAAGTTTAAGACACACAATCCCATAAGACTTATGAGTTGTTCAGGGATTTCTCCAGATAAGTTATTGCTTGAAAGGTCCATGCATGTAACCAGTAAAATTGTTCTAGTGTATTCATGCATTTGCCCCTTCCTTGACACACGCAAGTTTTCCTTGTAATATGATCCTAAGCCCTCTCCATAGGTGAGAAAGTGGTCTATCTTCTGCTCATTCTTCATGGCCGTGAGATTCTGAAGACGTTGAGGAATTGAACCGGATAAGCAATTTTGTGCCAAATCAAGGACCTGAAGAGAAGTTATGTTTAACAATTGTGGTGGGATGTTGCCAGTAAACATATTGGATCGTAAATTCAGAATTCTTAAAGCCAGAAAGCTTTTGCCAATCCAAGTGGGAATATGACCTGAGAAATTGTTCTGTCCAAGGTCGAGAGTCTCCAAAAGAGTACAATTCTTCAAAGTTGAAGGAACTTTTCCTGATAGGCCATTGTTTCTCAAGTGCATTGTTTGTAGTTGATGTAGCAGACCCAAAGATGTGGAAATTTTTCCTGATAAATGATTCTTGCTCAAATCAAGTGCCTCGAGGTCCACGCAATCACCCAATCTTAATGGGATGGTGCCACTTGTACTGTTTTAGGAAAGATCAAGGATAAGAAGAGACTTCATTTTTCCTATGGATGAGGGAATTATGCCACTGATTTGGTTACCTCTGGCAGAAAGGCTACCAGATGATGCATTGTCGATGTAAAATTGGGTGGGATTGGCCCAGAAAATTGATTGTTGGAGAGATCAAGTACTCAAGCTCCATTCAATATGCAAGGTATGGGGCCACTGAAATTGTTCGAACTCAAATAAATGTAGGCATCAGGCAGCATTTTTAATGGGCTGGGCAATTGGCCGGCAATCTTGTTATTTGAGAGGTTCAGTGAAGAAAGTTGGGGTGTTAAATCCCAAAATCAGGTGGGGATGATGTCAGAGATGGCTGTGTTAGAGAGATCCAATTCGCGTACGCGTTTTTGCTTTTGTAGCCACGGAGGAAACCGAGGACCTAAATGACATGATCCTAGGCGAATGTAAAAAAGCTGAAATGGAGGGACCCAATGAGGGTGTAGATTGAAAGCCAAAGAATTAAAAGACAATTCTAACTCGTCCAACTTTTTGAGGTTTTGAAAATGAGTTTCAGACACGTTTCCTGTCAAAGAGTTGCTAGAGAGGTCAAGCCAAGACAAGTTAGAAAGTTGTCCTAAATTTGTTGGAATTGTCCCATTCAACTGATTCTCACGGAGATATAATATTTCCAAGGAAGACAATCCTCCAAGAGCTGCAGGGATTGGGCCTGTCAGCATGCAATTGGAAAGGCTAAGTCGTTTAAGATTTGTGAGCTCATTTAACCAATCAGGAATGTTTGCATGCATATGATATCCATCCAATGACAAGATCTCTAAATTGACAAGCTTATTGCTCTCGGAATGCTACCTCTTGTCTTCTTATGGATCAACAATTCAAGATCCACAAGTGAGGTAATATTTCCAACAGAATCGGGGATTCCTCCATACATATTACTCAAATACAGATGAAGTAGCCTGATCCTACACCTGCCTTCAAGGAGTTGTGAAAAGTTAGCACTTGGAGAATCTCCCAGCAGTAACTCATCCTCATCTCCCAGCTCTAACTCATCCTCATCTCCCAGCAGAAACTCTTCCAAGTTGGGAAGTTGTGAAAATTGGTAAGGAACTGGACCATGAAAATAGTTTTTCGAGATATTTAAAGACACCAGGCTGCTAATGTTAGCTATCCACTTTGGAATTCTAGAATCGAAGTTGTTTAACATGAGATCAAGGACACGGAGAGATGTGAAATTAACAGAAGCAAGAGTTGGAGAAATATATGAAAGCCCACAATAGACTAAGCGTAGCTCAACGAGGGAAGGACACTTGTTCATTACGTGGACCCAATCATGGCTTGCCATGGAAAGGTTCACATAAGACATGTCGAGGTACTTTAGAGCAGTAAGGCTTGTCAACCACTCAAGGTTTTTGGCACTCAAAGAAAATGAAGAAAGCTGCAAGGAAATGAGGTGAGAGAGGTTTCCAAGCTGATGAGGGATTCTCCCACTGAACCCTGAGTGGAATTAGATAAAGACCCAAACCATATGACGCCCGGACCCACCCTACCGACTCACCCTCAAGCCGTGTCAATGGACCCCTGACTTGAGCCAGTTTCAGCTAAAATCAAGACCGAACAAGTTGGTTCGAGTAGTTAGTCTTAAAACTCTAATAAAAACCCATACATTAGTCTTAAAACGGCTTGGGCTATCATACATGTATTCTAACTTCTAAAATATGGGTGGCGAAACAATCTCCCACACCAAACTCTACAAATGATAGTATATGTTCCACTTGCCAAACTATGGGAAGTGTCCCACTCTATATGTGACTTTGCCCAAAAATTAAACAAATGTAATTATTAGGTGGGTCACTTCAATACATTGAATATGGACCATCACTCATTAGGTGGGTCACTTTCTTACATTGAATATAGCCAATTGACTGATCTTACTAGCCAAATGTTTCTCTTACACGTGTTCTGTTCTGATTAATGAGTAGGGTAGCTAACACGTATAAAATAGAAATATTTATTATTATTATTATATTTTTGCAGAAAGGTGGGAGCACACCACCTGTAATTTTATTGATACTTAAAAATTATATACATAAGAGAGTAAAATACTGGCCAATCCCCTCCCTAAATTCTAATTACTAAGCTTTCTATTACAACTCTTATAAAAAGTACTAAAAAAAAAAAAAAAAACCCCACTGTAAAGCTTTCACATTTAGGTAGCAAACAATTATTCATGACCTACATTTCCAACTAACTTCTTCAATCTAACATCTTGCAAAGCAACAACCATAGAGAAGTCTTTCTTTCATCTCATCAAAGAACCGATAATAGGCAATCCTCCAAGCTTTCTTGAGCACTAAAACGCCACAGAAGGCCCAAAACCGCACAGCAAATCCTGGTCCCAATGCAGAGTAAAACCAAGCCATTTCATGTGCTCCGTCATCTTTTTTTACATCACCACCAATCGGCATTGGACTTTGAGAAGTCTCATCACTATCACACTTATCTGTAAGAGGAAGTCCACATAGATCATTGTTGCTCATATAAATAGAAGGATCTTGAAGTGTCTGGAGCTGATTTCCCGATGGAATTTTTCCTGACAAGTTGTTATTTGACAAGTTCAAGTAACTTAGAAAAGTTAAACTTGACATGCTTGGAGGAATTGTACCTGAAAGCTGATTTTTGGAGAAATCAAGAGACTCTAGCAATGCCAATTTACCAATCTTGTCTGGGATCTTTCCGGTCAAATGATTTCTAGATAAGTTTAAGACACGCAATCCCAAAAGACTCGAGAGTTCTTCAGGGATTTCTCCAGATAAGTTATTGCTTGAAAGGTCCATGCATGTAACTAGTGAAATTGTTCTAGTGTATTCAAGCATTAGCTCCTTCACTGACACAAGCAATTTTTCATTTTAATAAGATCCTGTTCCATTCAAAAGAAAGTGGTTCATCTTCTGCTCATTCTTCATAGCCGTGAGATCATGAAGACTTTGAGGAATTGAACCAGATAAGCAATTTTGTGCCAAATCAAGAACTTGAAGAGAAGTTATATTTAACAATTGTGGCGGAATGTTGCCAGTAAACATGTTGGATCGTAAATTTAGAATTCTTAAAGCCAGAAAGCTTTTGCCAATCCAAGTGGGAATATGACCTGAGAAATTGTTTTGTCCAAGGTCGAGAGTCACCAAATGAGTACATTTCTTCAAAGATGAAAGGACTTTTCCTGATAGGCTATTGTTGCTCAAGTGCATTGTTTGAAGTTGATGTAGCAGACCCAAAGATGTGGGAATTCTTCCTGATAAATGGTTCTTGCTCAAATCAAGTGCTATGAGGTCTACACAATCACCCAATCTTAATGGGATGGTGCCACTTATATTGTTTTGGGAAAGATCAAGGACAACAAGAAACTTCATTTTGCCTATGGATGAGGGAATTATGCCACCGATTTGATTACCTCTGGCAGAAAAGACTTCTAAAACATTCATTGTGGATGTAAAATTGGGTGGGATTGGCCCAGAAAATTGATTGTTGGAGAGATCAAGTACTCGAACTGATCCATTCAATGAGCAAGGTATGGGACCACTGAAATTATTTGAACTCAAATCAATATCCACGAACAACAGAGAATCCATTTTTAAAGAGTTGGGCAATTGGCCAGAAATCTGGTTATTTGAGAGGTTCAGTAAATAAAGTTGGGGTCTTAAATCCCAAAACCAGGTGGGGATGATGTCAGAGATGGCTGTGTTAGAGAGATCCAAGTACTCTATGTGTTTTTGCGTTTGTAGCCAGGGAGGAAACCGAGGACCTAAATGACATGATCCTAGACCAATGTAAGAAAGCTGAAATGGAGGGACCCAATGAGGGTGTAGATTGAAAGCCAAAGAATTAAAAGACAAATCTAAGTAAAACAAATTTTTGAGGTTTTGAAAATGAGTTTCAGACACGTTTTCTGTCAAAGAGTTGTTAGAGAGGTCAAGCCAAGACAAGTTAGAAAGTTGTCCTAAATTTGTTGGAATTGTCCCATTCAACTGATTCTCACGGAGAAACAATAGTTCTAAGGAAGACAATCCTCCAAGAGCTGCAGGGATTGGGCCTGTCAACATGCAATTGACAAGAATAAGCATTTTAAGATTTTTGAGCTCATCTAACCAATCAGGAATGGTTGCATGCATATGATATCCACGTAAGAACAAGATCTCTAAATTAACAAGCTTAGCTATTGCTCTTGGAATGCTACCTCTTGTGTTCTCATTGAATGCCAATTCAAGATCCACAAGTGAGGTAATATTTCCAATAGAATTGGGGATTCCTCCAAACATATTACTCAAAGACAGATCAAGTAGCTTGATCCTACTCCACCTGCCTTCAAGGAGTTGTGAAATGTTAGTACTGAGTTTAGCACTTAGAGAATAGTCTCCCAGACGCAACTCTTCCAAGTTGGCAAGTTGTGAAAATAGGTAAGGAACTGGACCATCAAAATTATTATATGAGAGATTTAAAGACACAAGGCTGCTAATGTTACCTATCCACTTTGGAATTCTAGAGTTGAATTCGTTCCCATCAAGATCAAGGACACGAAGAGATGTGAAATTAACAGAAGCAAGAGTTGGAGATATAAATGAAAGACAACAATATGGTAGGCGTAGCTCAACGAGGGAAGGACACTTGTTCATTACGTGGACCCAATCATGGCTTGCCATGGAAAGGTTCACATAAGACATGTCGAGGTACTTTAGAGAAGGTAGGCTTGTCAACCACCACAGGTTTTTGGCACTCAAAGAAAATGAAGAAAGCTTCAAGGAAATGAGGTGAGAGAGGTTTCCAAGCTGATGAGGGATTCTCCCACTGAACCCTGCATCTGACAAGTTCAAATGCCTCAACTCCTTCATGGAACCCAAAAACTCTGGAATTGGGATACCATAAAAAGCATTGTAGCTCAAGTCCAACAACTGAAGATGCTTCAGTTCAACCACAGCTGGATCAATTCTGCCACTTAGACCGGAATCGTAATCATAATTGTTGAGGTCGAGTTTAAGAACATACCCAGTTATGTTGTGGCAGGTAATTCCTCTCCATTTGCAGCAGTCTGAGGCTTCATCATCCCATGAAGGGAGAATATTGTAGCGGTCGTCGAGAGCCTTCCGAAAAGTGGTGAGAGCTTTTCTCTCGGAATCCAAGCAACTCCCACTCACCTTCCAATATCCTCCACAGTATATCAGCATATTTAAAAGAAAGAGGAAAATAAGAAAGCCACTTCTCTCCATTCCTTCTCTCTCAGCTGAAGAAAAAGAAAAGGGAATGAAAATTAGCTTCTTTGCTAATTTCGCCCTTCTCATCCTTGATTTATAGGATTCTGACGTCCATAACCAGGACACGTGGCCCAGGGGTCACCACGGAATCCGAGTCTATACTACACAACTATGATATGATAGTTCACCACCATTTTCTCGGGAGGTAATTAGGTGCGGCCCATCTTCATGTATGTATTGTATATCAACGCCGCACATTCATTTTAACAACTCATTTTAAGATATGATCCGGAAAACTAAGAAGATCCAAATCTCAGGTAGATCACATTATAAGAAACAGTGGTGA